>NC_141162.1:68398412-68558412 GCF_053477565.2 Lygodium microphyllum
CCCCCAATCAAACACCTTGCGCATCATCCTCTTTGAGGAACAGCTCTTAGTCGTTCGTGCCACAGAGCTGGAGTTGAAAGAAACATCGATCTTTGGTTAGGTTGTTGGAAACTCCCCATCGAGGGCCCAGCTGCGGGATTGGCTCCACTCCACGACGATGCGCATTGGCACAAGCCAGATCGTGGAGGCAGTCCTCATGGGCCAAGGGATCTTTATGGTTCGACTCACCTCTACAAATGCAGCTCATGAGCTAGTGGAGAGCGCACCCTATGCCTCTACGAAGGAGGTCATTTACATGGTTCCCTAGTATAGCGGCTTCACAGTGGAGACATTTGCGCTCCATAACAGATTTCTCAGACATCCAGTCACCTTACTTTTCCCCAGATTGGCGGTAGAGTACCGCCACTTAGTGGAGGATTTTGGACGGCTCTTCGTTATAGTTCTTCCTATCTCCTTCGCGGATGCAATGACAGCAGCAAGAGTCCCAAAGGTAGGAGTGGCTGTGAAAGACACAAAGAGTATACCAAAGTTTCTAGAGTGAGGCAGGAGGCCACTCCATTAGGCAGTAGGTCATTGTGACTCGGACACCAAGCCAGTCCCTGCGCTGCCACAACTTTGGGCATCAAGCAGCAGTTTGTACGCGTTCGGAGCTAAGGCGGCTCCGCCGACAAGCCAACAGGTGGATGTTGATGGCTTCACACGGGTCTAGAGAAGACAGAGAGGGAGACAGCAGGGGGGGCACAGCCAGCTCCTCAGACGCAACCTCGACAACAAGGAGCAAGAGGGTGAGCGACCCCCCCTCGACAGAGCACTCCGCAGCCCCCCCTACCCACCCCACCTGGCAGGACCGTAGTCCCCCACATCCACTATTCGCGCCACAGACTACCTCACAAAAGATCCCACAGCCCCCACACCCACCCCCCCCCCCCACATCCCATTCCCCCCCACTGACCCTGGCCCACAAAACCCTCCTCCCTTCCACGGCCACCAGCCCCCCCACACTCGCCACGTACCTCCGTCCATTCCACCATCCCTCGATTCTCTTCCCCCCCCACCACCTCCCCTGCCTAGTACCCATCTTGATCCGCACCCGGTTCAGGTGATCCCCCCCAACCCCACCCCCCCCCCCCCCCCTCCCACAAGAGGTGATGAGCCACACACGCCTACATCCTCCTCACACCAGCAGTCTTCCCCCTCCCACACAGCCACCAGCTCATTTGCCTCTGCCGCCCATCACACTTTCCTGAGACAGGCACAGCTGTTGCCACAGGAGTTCTTCCGCAACGGCCCATGGTCCTACCGAAGAGTTGCGGAGCACGGAGAGTTCCCACTACCTCTAGAGGTAGGGATCTTCATGATTCCTAAGTCAAGGAGGGGAAAGGTCCATCTACTAGCAACACCAGATGGACCAAACTACGCTTTTTCCTTCAGTCCCCTCACTCAGGGGAGTGGACGACGACGACAGATAGAGCAGGAGTTGAAGAGTCAGGTGGCGGACCACATCTCCCAGTGGATGGGAGAAGAAGGACTAGCACTATTTGCACAGTAGTGGCCCGGTTGCATGATGGACATTAACTGGTGGGCTGGTGCCGAGGTCCCACACTTGAGCATTATCTTCCGAGCCCCTCCACATTGGAGAGCTCCGAGCAATGTGATCGAGTGGCCCCTAGCACAGGCGGCCCGTTTCTACCAGTGTACAGAGTCACAATTCTCAGCATGGCTGATAGATGCATTGATAGTACCACCTAGAGCATCTATCACCCCTATGGTCCACGGCTGAGGGCCGCCATGGGGGACTGGAGCTCGCCGTCCAGACCTGCGGCAAAGTGTACTTGCATGCCCCATAGTTTTTCCTCCTCATCAACAGCCTCCACACTGAACAGATGGTCGCAGGTTTCCCCATGAGCTTACACCTTGCATCCTAGAATGTGAATAGTCTCCACTACAGTGGTGCACGTGGTTCCAAGAAGTTGATTGTTCGGTAGGAGCTGCAGCCTGCCCTTGCCAGACGGGTCGACATCTTACTTCTACACGAGCACAAGCTCACCACCACCCAAGCCCAGCGGGTAGGGATCACACTCCCATGTAGCTCACACACCTAGTGGGAGCATGCCATAGGTGGCCACGACAAGAGTGGAGACATATGCACCTATATTGATCCGAGTCTCACAGCTTGTGGAAGAGACCACGGGACGATAGTGGCAGGGAGGGTTCTATGGATCGAATTGGATATTGGGGATTCGTGCCTTGGAGTCCTCAATGTCTATGCCCCTATACAGAGGTTACATCACACAGCACGTTCTGGGTGGAGATCGCAGATGGACTCCCAGAGGTGGACTCCTGGATTGTCGGACAAGACTTCAACAACTTGGAGGCTTTGGAGGACCAATAGGGTAGAGGCAAAAACTACCAGGGCATGGCTAGGGGAGGAGCAGGAGGCATGGGAGAGCTTTCTATTGGCAATAGGAGCACGCAATCCCTGGAGAGACCCTACCTTCCACAAGAGGGAGAGGTCCCTGGACTTCTCTTGGGGATATAGGCGGCTAGGCGGAGTCCTATTGGAGTGGTTGGACAGGTTTTATGTAGAAGACTCGGGAGGCTCTCGTAGAGGCCAGATTGGGAAGTTGATGGGCACCACGTTGTTGGATCCCTAACTCGATCTATAGAGGGAGGAGGTGGCGAGAGAGATAGAGCAGATTTGGAACGGGGAGTGGGGCAGGAGAGACCGGATCATCACAGAGGAGGTTGCAGAGGTCCTAGCCGAGTCGAGCAACATCTACTTAGAGGCAGCCATACATGCCAGGTAGCAAAGCTGGGAGGACAAGAGAGCACTCCGGCGGGACCTTGCAGCCATGCAAAGATTATTACAGAAGGCACCAGTGGATCCCACCCTCCACGCATAGGAGGTGCACGAGCGAGCAGCCACTACTGGTTTAGAGGACAAGCGATTCGAGTTCTCTTTCCACATCTCAGTAGCTTTCTAGACGTGGAAGGGGGACATGATGTGCAGGGAGTTTTTCCAAGTGCACTAGCCTCACACCTTAGGAGAGCAGATAATGCAGCCTTTGAGATCAATATGGGGGAGGACTTGTTCTAGCCCAAACGAGGTCATAGAGATTGCCACCGATTACTACAGACGCCTTTTTCCAACAAGAGACAGCCTTAGCTAGAGGATAGCAATGTATATAGCAAGTCTGGGATCACATCCCATCCCTCGTCACAGAGGAGACGGGACGCTTCCTCCTAGCCCTCTTCACAAAGAATGAACTAGAGGAGGCTTTCCATACAGAAGACGAGCAAAAATGCCCGGGAGAGGATGGCCTCTCTAAGGCCTTCACTACCTACTAGGAAGTGGTGAAGGACCCCCTATTGATGGCCTTCCAAGAGATTTTCACTTCAGCATAGATGCCAGGGAGTCTTTCGCTAGGCCTTATTAGTCTTCTCCCCAAAGGGAAAGACCGGTTGGAGCTTTCCCAGTGGAGACCGATCACCTTATTGTCAATGGCCTATAAGGAACTGGCAAAGATAATTGGCAGGCGACTACGCCCCATGCTTCCAGACATCATCCATGACACACAGACACGCTTTGTCTACGACAGGAGCATCCTACACAATGTATTTACCTTCTTTGAGGCGATAGAGTAGGCTCAGCACAGTGGACAGAGACTGGCCGTACTTCTCTTGGATTTTGAGAAAGCTTATGACAGGGTGGACTGAGATTTCCTAGAGGGCAACATGATGAGGTTGGGTTTTCCCCAGGCTTGGATTTGTGGAATCTCCGCACTTTACAGATTGGCCACTAGTAGGGTTCTCATAGGTAGTAGATGAGGGGAGGAGTTTCGATTGGGGAGATTAGTTCAGCAGGGCTGTCCCCTGGCCTACCTGTTGCTACTCTTTGCAAAGGCGATGCCTCACTTCCTCAAGTAACGTGTGAACGGATTACGCGGCCTCTGACTTCTAGTGAGAGAGGAGACTGAGTTGTTAGACTTAGAGTATGCAGACGATACAGCACTCTACATAGAGGACGATGAGTTGATGCTAGAGAGAGTGAGACTGGCTCTTGAGGTGTTCTGTTCTGCAACAGGAGCAAAAGTAAACTGGCGAAAGTCGGTTGGTTTTCTCACAGACCCGAACTCGAGCACGGAGTGGGGCGTTCACCTGGGATTTAGATAGGTGAGCAGAGGGCAGACCGTCCGGTGCCTGGGGTTCCAGGTGGGACTCAACACCACTCCCACCCAGCAACTTCTTCCAGTCCTCGATTCTATTCGGAGGAAATTGACCTACTAGAGCACGGCTCGCCTCTCACTAGCCGGCCGAGCCCTCGTGGTTAACCACATCCTCCTAGCGACAACCTAGTACCTCGCCTCCTGTTGGTGATTCTCCTCATCTTGCGTAGTGCAGCTTCGCTACCTAGTGCGGAGCTTCCTTTGGTCCAAGTCACACGGCTCCAAGGATTCCAGGGCCAAAGTTGGCGTGGGCAACCATCATACAGCATTGGTCAGAGGGAGGGCTTGGGATCATAGACCCAAAGGATCAGAGTATGGCCCTCTTGGGCAAACTAGTTGTCTGCGGCCTCATACCATGAGGGCAGATGTGGAAGGTCCTACTACAAGGGGGTCTTCAGGATTCTAGACAGAGGCTTGGAAGTGAGTGGAGGCCGTCCCTAAGATGGATCTTCACGTCAGCCCAGATCAACCCCCCGGACCACCTTTCCTACGCAGCTTGCTCTACGTGTGGCAGAGCCTCCTCAAGGCCCTAATCCAAAACCCCCCAAGATGCCAGGAGAAGATAGACTGTTAGTTGGTAATTTGGAATCCCCAAGTCAGAGATCGGGAAGAGGCACAGATTGGCGAGCGCCCCCACATCCAGTGGGCTGGTTGGGAGGCTGACCCAGCTCCTACCATCAAGACATGGCAGGAGGTGTACAGGATGGTGGACAAGGAGGTGCTGCAGCGAGTATCAAGCTACTAGAGAGAGTGGAGTTGAGAAGAAGGGAGATAGACACAACAATACCTCAAGAGTGGCTTGCTCCCCCGATACGAGAGCCGATAGAGCCTGAAGAGGTATGGGCCACTAGGTTTTCAGCAGCAGGCATATCCCTACAAGTGGCAAGTAGAGTGGGCAGCGCTCCACCTAGGACCTTCACCGTATAGGAGGGGGGTCTTCTAGCTCTTGACAATGGGCAGCAAGATGAGGGAATAGCTGTCCTTTCATGGAAGAGGATCTAGGTTATTGGTCTTCAAAGGAAGACATGGCAGTTGGACCCTTTTGTCTTCTAGCACGAGCTCAAGGAGTGGTGCCTCTGAATCTGGGAGGGCAAGCCACTTCATGAGCTGGAGTGGGATCCAAGAGAGTGGCTATGGCCGGCCACTGATGTCGCCAAGAAGCCACCGAGGTTCTTGGAGTACACCGCCAGGATTGGTAGACACGTACTGATGCAAGAGGATATGGATTGGACGCCCTCACGTAGCAGACACTAGGTGGAGCACAGCATCACAAAGCCTTTCCACAGACCTTCTGCCGCTGCCTATGGGATAGCTGGAGGCCAAGGAGGGTATCATATTTTTTATAGCTGGTGGCACATGGAGGCTTGGCGGTGGGAAGCTAGATTGCCTAGATGCAAAAGGAGGGAGATTGTAAGCGCTACACATAGCAGCCTCTGGGAACCCCAAAGCACTGCCTTTGGTCGTGTGAGGTGGCACAGCTCATGTCGAGAGGAGCATGCCACATCCTTCGCGTATAGCACCCAACCTTGGATGTATCCCATGGGGAGCTTTTTGCTAGTAGGCAGTCAGTCAGGGCCGTCACCTTTTGTATAAGGCCAGGACGCAAGACACGATATTCATTATCAAGGCAGGGTCGTGCACAGTGGTGGGTTTGGAGGCTCTACCCATCCGTTAGGTACTAGAGCCCATAGCAGACCGCTCTGAGGTATGGGAGATCATAGGGAGTCTTACTGGTTGGCATATCTAGAAGGCGCGGTGTCAGGAGGCTTTTGGCGGAGAGAGACTTTCAGTACAGGAGGCAACCTTAGCAGAGCTCTGGACCTCCATCATCCACTCCCTCCTCGGCTGATGGGATCAAGTGCAGGGCAAGTCCAGGGCGAGTCAGGAGCTCCAATATCATTTCATGCGCACTTGGGGCGGCTAGGACCTATTTTTCGTGATGCAAGCAGGCAGCCCTAGATGGCAATACACACCCCCCCCCCCCCCCCCCCCCCCGCCCCCGGTCCATGGCTTCTTGTCCCCATCTCCCCCAAACTGCCTTGAGAGGCTTGTATACATTATGTTCTTGTGACTTTCATCAGCTCCAGCTTGTCTGCTGAGCATGAGTACTCTGTTGTAATCAGTTTTTTTTTAGTAATATAATCAGCCACATTTTACTTGCAAAAAAAAACAAAACAAACAACAATTCTAATGTGATCAAGTGAACATACTGCAAGAGCAGGCATTGTTACCACTTTCAAAAATGGAAATAGGCATAACAACTAATCCCCAGCTAACATCTCTGTACAAGGCCACTTTATGTGTTCAGCATATCCTTGCTATTCACAAAAACTATTTTAGTAAATAAGTTCATTTAGCTTTTACACTTCTAAAATCAAAAAGAACAAGAGAACCATGATGGGAAGCCTTGAGTTGTAAAGAAGTCATTAGGCATCATTGGAACAGCATTCAGGTCGTCCAGAGCATAGCAAGAATCATGTGCATTGTACTGGCCACTTGCGCAGTCTGGACTCTGCATGCACCTTGAGGTGGCAGGATATCACAGGTATACCTGAAAGTTCTAGGCAGCATTTATCCCTTTGTTTGCAGGCATTTAATTACACTACTTGCAGCATAGAAGTGGTACCAGACAAGGACATTATGCCAACCGATAAAGCATTCCAATTTGTCATGACCTTAAGCATGCAAAGATGGAATAAAGTAGTAGATTTCAAATATTGCTCTTTCAGCTTGTATGTTAAACCCAGTGCCAGCACAATAATTGCTCTTACTCCAGCATGCCATTAGGCCTCAACATAGTCCCTTGTCATATACGAGTGCTGTAGAATACTGAGCACAATATCAACAACCATCACTCAAAAGAGACCTCTGAATGGACAACCTCCCCAAAGAAGCAGAAGAATTAGAACACCACATATATCATTTGTTGGACACAATGCAGGAGAAGAAAAGCGAGGAGGGGATATGATGGTGCAAGAGGGAGGAAGACGCAGAAGCAGCAATGACCCTGATAGGAATAGATGAGGTGCAATGCACACAAGCAGATGGGAGAGCAAGTCCTGATTTCTGACAAGAGCCTGTAAACCTGTTGCACAAGCAGCATCTTTGACATCCCTAGTGATAGCTAGATATATCAAAGTAAAAAAATTTGTGATGTTCTTGAGATTTTTAAAAAACTGTACCCAATTCCCCATGAACTAAAGATGTCTGCTTCCTTATAGTGTTGATATACCTTGCAAACAACCAGACCATTGCTCATTCCCTAAATAAATGGCCATAACTCAGTTTAATGAATGAATCAAACTGAATTACACTATCAGTTAGTCCAGTTTATGAGCCGTATCTTGAGCAATAAAACAATTTTATTATGACAGATTGTATTGATGTAAGCCCATTCGTATAGTGAATGAATGTTACCTGTGGCAAAGGGCAGGGCATTTATGGTTACCACAACGAAGCCTTCTTCCACAAATCTGCAGCATTTTATGAGTAGCAAATTGTTAAACCTTCCTTCTTCCTCCCGCCCTCCCTCCCTCCCCTTTATCCATCTATAGTTTATTGCCTGAAACAAGAAATCCAAACAAGCATAACAGAATGGCAAAGCCACGACAATTTATTTTGCAGCCTCAAGACCACAGGTAACTTGGTTAGGAGTACTAGCAAGACCAAGAGCTTACTATATATGAGAAAAGTAGGGACCAGTTCGAGAGAGTTTCAATATTCCACATGTAAACCCTAATTTGGGAGGCCCCAAACTTTCTATAAATAGACAGCCTGCACTCCCATTCAGCCTAATCTCATTTTCACAAGTTTCAATTGATCTAGCTTCACTACCACAACCCATTCACTGAGGGCATCTTTGTGGAAGCTGCACGACATTGTCTTCATCCATCCAACACCTGTTTCCAACCTCCCCGCACAGGTTTTCACCCTAATTTGCTACCACCAGTTGTCATCTCCTCCCCAAAAGGCTGCATTCAGCCTAGCGACCTGTTCCTTGGCTGCGTTTGCTGCCTTGGCACCCTGGCAATCACCTTTTGGATGTGTTTGTCCCAGTTTGCTGCTGCCTGCTGACACTTTCCTACCATCTGATTGCTGCATTTTGTCCATTCAGCTCTACTGCCCAAACTGTCACCATCATCAGAACCTTGTGTTTTGCAGTTTTCTCCCTCCTCACTGCTCTATCTATTTCAGATCTGGCATCTACTGCTGTATTTGCTGCTACGAAATGTCTTTGGAGGATACCTTGCAATGTTTTGGGTTCCATCGGAGTACGACATACTCTCTAACTCATCACCTCTGCCTCGGTCCTTGAGACACAAGAGTTTGGGGCATAGTATTCATTCACTGCAAAGTGTGTTTGTTGCATGAGTGTTGTACTATTCAGATTTATTCATTTCAAACTCTTCACTATGTTCATTGTCTCTGAGTTACCTTAACCCTAATTGTACTCAGTTCAGTTTGTGCTATGTTGTACGATTCTATAGTGTTTCTACGCGAGGGTATTTCTTTACACATGTATGAACCACAATCCAATATTCAAGCACCTTGCATGGTCAGCTTTAGAACATTTGGCTTGAGGTGAGAGAAATCATTTAAGCTTTCTACTCTTAAGTACAAGCTTTCTCAAAAGTATGATGGTGTGGGTAATGCATCGAGGGTTCAAATTTCTATTCAATCAGTCAGTTTTCAGCTTACAACCTCCATGTAACTTGAACATTGGTAGATTGTGAGGTTACAAGGGAGACTGCTATCTCAATCCATGAGTGGCTATGTGGCAACAAATTGTAGTATATCACTTCTACCCACTCAACCAGTCTCTCAACTACAATGAAGGAATAAAAGAAGAAAAAAGGAAAGCACAATTTTTGTGGCAATAAGGGGCATCTCCTCAAAGGCTGCAAGAAACATGAAGAGGTTCTGAAGAAGACAAATGGAAAGGATGAGGGCAGTGATGAACATTTGTCCACCAACTTTGACTTTGCCATTGCATCCCATGTTGCTACAGCAGAATTTCTTGTCTAGCCCTAGTGTTTTGGACCCCTCATGTGTTTCTAGGCTAGAGAGGGACAACCAGAGTGTGCATGTCACCAAAAAATAAAATAATTTCAATTTCTAACGATAACACATTAATATTTTTATTTAAAATGTTAAAAATAGAACCCGAAGCTCTTATGCATGGTGGCTAGATGCATGGCCAGTAAACACTAGATATTAGAAATTGTGTGGCTCAAAGAGGAGACCAAAGGAACTATTGGGAGCTATGTAGCTCAAGCAAAGAGTGGAAGGAACTTGGAAAATGTGGATGTCTAAGGTTGAAATGAAACTTTCAATTAATTTCAAAGTTTCACCCAGTAAGAAATTGTGGATTTAATATCCAAGTAAAGGGCCTTTCGACTTACGTACTTTAAGTAGCGCTTTGGCATTTAGCACATTAACAAGCAGCCCCTTCAGAATTAAATCAGCTTTGGACGTTTTCCAACCTTACAGGCTTGATTTCAAGGATAGACTTGCTATTAATCCACTTCATCTATCAACGAGGACACAAAATTTTGATTCTTTGCTTGGCATTTGATTATTTGGTAATCAAATGTGCAAATGTCATAAGCATATGTGATGTGCAAGTTCGTTATTTCACAATGTTGGGCCAAGGACACTGAATTATGAGTTGGTGCCAAAGGCAGAAGCTGTAATAAGTTGTATTGGACAAGTAATAGGTAGTACTTGTGGTCTCAGCTTGGACCTAGGGCATTTATTTGACCCATAATTGTCAGTGATGACAAGAGGAACTAGGTATTCATTAATTAACTAACTAATGTGGGTTCAAGGATCAAATAATGCACAAAACCATTTGTGGGTCAAATGGCCTAGCCAATTTAATTGTGAATAGGAACAAATTAATTTTTTGGGCACGGACAAAGGGCTGAATTAATTTTCAGAATTAATTATTTCTAAAAAGTAATTCAATGGCTGAGAATTGCTGAAAAATGGATAAGAAAGGCTGGCAATTGGAAAAACTTTCCCATGCAAGTGGGGGAAGGCTGTTAGAGGCTGAAGAGAGTGGATTCCAACCATTCAGAGCTTGTTGGAGGCTGAGAGAGAGAGAATATAGGCTGCACCAGCAGGCAGCAGCTGATTGGAGGCCATAGTAGCCAACAGGAAGCAGCCCAACATCAGGCGACAACACCAAGAGGGTGCTTTGGGGAAGGCAACAGCCACTCTAGGCTGGCAACAGCAGTTCCTAGGCTCCTTGGCAGCAAGCAACAAGATTAGGGCAATCTCTAATCAAGGCGGCAGTAGAATTCATCAATTTCTAGTGATGAAATTCTGAATTTTCTCTCTCTACATCATCCTCTCTCTCTCTCTAGCCTTGCCTGATCTTAGCACATCTCAGCAATTTGTAGTAAAGATCAGCCAAGTTTGGTGTACAGTATGAGCATTTACTGCCGTAAACCCTAGTTTAGGGCAGTAATTAAAGTTTATCAGCCACATTGGGTCCTGTGCTCTCGAAGACTGCACACCTAATACTTAAAATAGGACTGGAAATTCTGTAGTTTTATTGTTTCCAAGAGGTCAGCCCATCCCAATCAGATTTGGAGCTAGATTTTACCTGCCAATAGTCAAATGAATGTTAATCCCTAGGTGAATCAAGGGGCAAACTGATTCAAAGACTTGCTGGTCACTTTTGAGTCTTGAAAGCAAGAGGTATTGAAGATTGAAGAAGATCAGGCTAGATCTCAGTGTACTTCAACCTTTACCAATATGAATTAAAGAAATACCATAAGGGATGCTAGTTTTGAGGCCAACTAAGCGTCCAATATACAACATTAAGTGTAACATTTGCATTTCAATTTATTTGAATTTTATTGCTTGCTATAATTAGTGAATAATGAGGTCATTACCAAACTTGCCAAGCAAGGCTGGTTTCATCATCTCTCTTGTTTCAGCTCCCACAACTTGTCTACAATAGAAATTCTAAGTTTCAGCTATGGAGAATGCATATACATCACACATGGAGTCAAGTCAGCATCCAATCTTCTCCTAGAATGGGAAATCCACTGGGCAACTCCAAAATTCCATTAACCAATGGGTTTTACCGCTGATTTAGACCATAAACCTCCTCATGATAGGATTACTATGTAACCAATGAGCATGTGCCCATGCATCAAACGCATATGGGCAATGCAACCGGAAAGGGGCCATGTGGCAAGAAGTGCTTTTGTCTACTATCCACTCCTGACATTGTGCAACCATCCATGCTGCATCAAACAAATCTTGTGAAGAAGGCTCAATAACCTCTTGATGTAGAAAAGCTGCTAATGAAGAAGCAACCACCGCTCCAGAGTCCTTTATAATCTTCTTCTCCTCCTCCCTGGTGTCCTCCTTATGGAGAGAATATTTCTTCCAATGGCCTGACTTACCATAAATGTGGCAAGTCAGCTCATTCGTTTTTATCTTGTCTTTCTTCTTTTGCTTCTACTTCCCCTTCCGTTGGGAAGTTTGACCTATAAGAGCCTCATATTTCTACGAGTTTATACCCTTCAATTGTTCCTCTTGGATCAAGACTAGTCACCATAGGAACTAGCTCTTCCCCTTCTTTTGGAAAACCTGACCTATAAGAGCCTCATATTTTTGTGAATTTGTCCCCTTCAATTGTTTCTCCTGGATCAAGACCATGGAAACGAGCTCTTTCTATCATGAGGACATGTATTTTTGAAACCTCACTTAACATCTGGATTATTTTTAATCACATGATTAGGTAAATGTTGCACATGTGAGATACAACTAAGGTTAAAGTAAATTTACAAGCTCGCAATGCAAAGAAATCACGGGATGTCAAAGGCAAAAGTTGCTATAAGTTATGCCCCACAAGTACTTCGTGGTATCTGTTGCTAGTTGTTAGCCTAAGTCATCCATTTGGACATAAGTGTCAGTTGGCGACACTAGAGAAGTGGCCTTTAATGATACCTAGCGCCAAACTGATGGTCAAAGATGACGCAAAGACACTCAGGAATGGAAGTTGCCTAGCCAATTTAATTATTGGCTAACCATATTATTTTTCAGGTCACCAAAATAATTATTAGAATAATTTTCAATATTTAAAGGCTGAAAACTAATATTTAATTATGAAAAATGCTGAAAAAACCATTTGGGAAAGCTGTCACATGTCAAAAATGCCCATGCAAGACTGAAAAACGGCTAGAGAGAGACATTTTAAAAAATTCAACCTGCAAGAGGGAGGGAGGAAAGGCTGCTGGTCTGATTTGCAACCATTGGAGGACCTTCTAAGGTTGCCAAAGGCAAGAGAAGACCAATCAACAGCAAGAGATAGCATCTACAGGCTATTGAGACAGGGCGGCAGCTGTAAATGACTGATTTTCTTCAGTTCTTTGCATCTACAAGCTGTTGTGGCAAGGCAGCGGCTGCATTTGACTGATTTTCAGTCATTTTGCACGACAAAACTTTAAATTTTCTCTCTCTACAGCTTTCCCTATCATTTCCCATCCATTTCAAAGCCTTGCTCCGAAGATCTCAGCATTTGGACCCTTTGGAGGCTGAGAGATTTCAGATTTCTCTACTGTAAACCCTAATCTGCACAGAAAGTAGTTTAGTAGCAGTCTCAGGAAGCGTGCTGAAAATTGGAAGCTCCAAGTCTTGGATTCAATAGGGTTGAAGCTATTTTAACCTATTCAAGTGGAGGGACCAGCAAATAATTGAATTTGGGGCATTTTCCATCTCCATCAAAGCGGGTGAAAACCAATTGATTACCCAAATCAAGGGGTAAATCAGATTAAAGACTTACTCGTGATTTTGAACAGTAAAAGGAGTTGGAATACGGAAAGGGATTGGGAGAATCCCATTGTAAATCAACTTCTTTTTTAATAAAGCTAAAGAAATACCAAAAGGGGCGTGAATTTTGGGGCCAATCGGGTGTGCATTGTCCAAGATCAATAGGTAAATTTGTATTTTCAGATTTGCATCAACTGTTTGCTACCATAATTAAGTTGTAATCATGGATTTACCACCCATCCACAGAAGGAGGGCTGGTTACACTTTCCACTTAAGGCCCTACATCTGCCTTGAAGCAATTGAGGTAGTGAAACCAGCCTTCCTTCTCAGAGAGGATGGTAATACCTAATTAAGCACTTAATTACAGCAATCAATTAATGAGCATAAACTGAAATACACACTTTACCTTAATAATCTTGGCTAGTAGACACCCTGATGGCCCCAAAACTAGCGCCCCTTTTGGTATTTCTTTAACATTATTGGCTAGATTCCAAAATCTCCTTGGCTAATCGAAAAGCCCCTTGCTTTACCAACAATCAGCAAACAAATTGAGAAAATTGCTTCTTGATTTTCACCCACAACTTACTCTAATGGAACCGTAATTAGCCAAATGCTGCCCCAAAGTCACAATAGATGGGTTGGCATCTAAAATCTCTAACAAGGGAAAGAGGCCCTACACCTAGCTAGGTATATTTGATTCCTCCCTTACGAAAACGAGGGGTGCTGTCATATCTAACAATGCTGGATTGTAATGGGATCTTATCGATAGCTAATAACATTATTAAGGGCTAGGCAAAAGTATATAATGGGCCAGTGTAATAATGATTATATAATCGCCCAGGATAACAATAATAGTATATTGAGCCAATACAATATTGATGCTTCAAAGTATGTACAATTATAAAGCAGTACAACAAATCTTACGTGCTGATTTCAGTGTACGATGCCTTTGATTGATGATACACGACCCGAGATGGCTGCTAAACCCTAATTACTGCTATAAATTAGGGTTTACAACAGAATTTCTCTTGCTGTCCACCAAATCTAGTTGTGATCTTCTCCAAGTGGCTAGGAAATACTAGGATAACCTGGGAATGGGCTGAAGAAGGTGAGAGATTGCAGAGATGAGAGAGGAATCAATGTTTTCTCGTGGAAACCCCCAAATCTGCCTACTGCCCTATCCCAAACGGCATTAAATGCTATCGATTGCTGCCTGAAGCCCCAACCCTACTGTCACCTGCAATAAATGTGGTTGTCAACAGCTCCTCATGCCAGAAATGCTACTGCCTACAGCTCTTGCCTCCTAGCTACTATCTCCTGCCTCCAATGGCTGTAAACAAGCCTGAATTCTAATGAGCAACTCTCTCTCTCTCTCTCTCTCTCTCTCTCTCTCTCTCTCTCTTTTATCATGAAGATAATTGTATCAAGAAGTAAATATTTACAATAGACCATCAGGTCAGCATAGAGCTAATAGACATAAACTCTCTCTCACTGGAAATAATTACATGAGGTCTGCAGGCTCTCAGAACAACCTATTACATGAGCAGTACTAATAAATCACACAGAATGAACAGCTCGAGTAGAGCGAACAATCGCCATCCAAGGAGCAGCAATATGAATGCAAAGAAGGCATAGAGGACATATTTCCCATAATCCACGAACGAACTGGTATGCAGTGCTGAGTTACCGAGGACCACACTCAAGAAATGAAATTCCGGATCTATCGCGCAACAGGGCGAGACAAAGAGGTGAAGCAATGTCTCATCACATGTAGTGCAGAAAACCGACCTGCAGAGATCTTCAAGCACGGAGCACTTCTCTCATTGGAAGACCTCAATGAGCAACCTCCACATGAACACTTTACCCTGATATGGAACCTTAGACTTGCAAAGCTGGATAAATCTTTCCCACCACTTCTTTTTGCTATCCCTAAGATGCCATAACTTATTAATTTTCCCCATGGCCCATCTCTTAGCTTTCACCATCCGATGATATATCTGATTGGCTGCCCTTTTTCTCAAAATCATCACGAAGCACAAACATCCAGTCACGCCATGGATCCAATGGTTGTAATGCACGAAAAGGAGAGAACCTCTGAAGACTGTCCTATATGAACAACCAAATGTCACTATATCCACGAGGCACCCTAAAGTACTGACGAATACGCCTGAAAGAATAAAGACATGGCTGCCCAGGAATAACACCATCACGGACTCTGTCTTCAACCCCAACCTAGCCATCCAATTAAACTTGCCTTGCTACAAATCTTTTTGTGGCCAATCCAACAACCTTGAGGAAGCCACTACTTCTCCTTGCAACGAATTTTCCTCCTTACGAATATCCAAAGGACGCCAAACTGCAAAACGAAGCATCTCCTACCACGAAGCAATCAAATGAGAAAGGAGAAAAGGCTGGGAGACCTTAATAGGCCTCGTAGAATTAAGTGCATGCCATCGAGAAGCATGAATAACCGTGCTACCATAAGAGATGTCAGTCTTTTCGATGAAGAATTTAGTAATATATAACCAAGGATGACACTGAATACATAGACTCTACAAAAGGGATAGCCTCATAGTGACCATATGCAAATTAACATCCAACAAAGCTGCAACCCCCATCCTTTTCGGAGTAGTCACATGCTGCCAGGAGATCCATACTTGACCCAAATGATTGCCTTTCTTTTTCCACAACATAAATCTGATAGGCTGGACCAAATCCAAAAGGGACTTCTTAGTCCAAGGAAGCAATGGCAGAAAGAACAAAATCATACTGATCATAATGCATTGAGCCACTTTTAGTCTGACATGTAGAGACCAACTCTAAGATTTCCGGTATATGAACATGTCATGAATTCGGGAGGCATCCAATCTAGCAAGGAACGGGAAGCAACCTCCACACCAATAGGATATCCCAAGTGTCTGGTTATATTGCCCCTTGGGATCACAATTCCATTCTAGCCCAAGGCTTGCAGATCATTCTCCGTACACGAGAGAGGGGTAGATTTCTAGTATTAATGTGAAGACCCAATGCCAAAGCAAAAAAATTCTAGGCCACCATTGCCCAATTAACATTAGTGTGATCCGCCTTAAGGAACATAAAAGAATCATCTGCCAAAGATTGACCCACAAGCTGGTCAGCGCACAGAAGAGTTAAGCCAACTATCTCACCTTGAGCTACCAACTTATCCAATAATGAGAGCATCGGGTGAGTTACCAAAGCAAACAGCAACGGGCTAAGAGGACAGCCTTGCCAAAGAGACCGAGATAAGGCAATTTCTTCCGTAATCCCTCCATTAAGAGCAATACAAGCCACAGCACCCTGACTAATGGCATCAACTAGAGAAATCATACAAGGCCCAAAACCCATTGTAGACATCTCTTTTTTTCATGAAAATAATTGAATCAAGTAGTAAATATTTACACCAGACCATCAGATCATCATTCTTCCTATATCTCCTATTTTCTGTTACATCAGACCATCAGGTCATCAGAGAAACTCTCTCTCTCTTTCTCTCATTACATTTTGTTACACCAAACCTTCAGGCCCTCAAAGAAAATGACGAAAGACTATCAGGACTTTATCACAAAGAGAAAATCACACTGCTGGTGTAGAGCAAACAATGGCCAGCCAAGGGGCAGCAATGTCAAGAAGAACCCGGTCTGCCGATATCATAGAAGAAATCTGCCATAGCACTAAACCTCGAATACGGGCCACATGACCATTGATGTTCGAGACTGAATTTAAAAAAAAGCCATTCTAAGTCCGCCAAATATGCCACAAGGCATTTCATCTAAGGAACTGGAACATGCACGAATAATCAGAATGCAAAGAAGGCGCGGGGGGGCATCTTTCCCATAATCCCTGACCGGGCTGTTATCCAGAGCTCAGTCGCCAAGAGCCACGCGCGAGAAATATCACCAGATCTATCACGCAACTGGACACGAGGCAAAAAGATGAAGCAATGTATCATCACGTGTAGTGCAGAATACACGACCAGCAGAGATCTTTCGAGCATGCAGCACCTCTCCAATTGAAAGACCACCAATCAGCAGTCTCCACAAGAAGACTTTTCCCTGATAGGGAACCTTAAAGGAATCTTTCTTGCCACTTCTTTCTGCCATCCCTAATATGCCATAATTTATTCACCTTAGTAGTGACCCATCTCTTGGGCTCCACGATTTGATGGTATATCTCGTTAGCAAACCTCGTCTCGAAATCATCCAAAATCACAAACTTCCATTCATGCCAAGGATACAATAGATGTAGCGCTAGTAAAGGAGAGAACCTTTGAAGTTTGAACTATATGGATGACCAGATGTCACAATATCCACGGGGTACCCAAAAGTGTTGACGAATACACCGAAAAGAGTAAAGACGGGACTGCCCAGGAATAACCCTATCAAAAACTATTTGCAGCCCCAAACGAGCCATCAGATTAAACTTAAGTCCATGCAAATCTTTGTCCGGCCAATCCAAAACCTAGAGGAGGCCAAGACCTCTCCTTGCAATGAATTCGCCTCCTTGCGAATCTCAGGAGGGCGCCAAACTGAAAAACGTATGATCTCCTACCAGGATGCAATCAAGTGAGAAAGGAGAAAAAACTGGGTGGTCTTAATTGGCCTCGAGGAGTTGAGCACATGCCACCAGGAGGCACGAATAACCGTATTACCATGAGAGATGCCAATCTTTTCAATGCAAAACTTTGCAATGTCTGACCAAGGATGACTTTGTACACATAAGGCCTACAAAAGGGCCAACCACAAGGCTTTCATATGCAAATTCACATCCAACAAAGCTGCTTCCCCCATTTGTTAAGGCGTAGTCACATGTTGCCATGAAATCCAAACCTAACCCAACCAGTTCCCCTTCTTTTTCCACAACATAAACCTGATAGGCTGAACTAGTTCCAAAAGGGACTTCTTAGTCCAAGGAAGCAGTGGCAAAAAGAACGATATCATTTTGATCATAATACTTTGAGCAACTTTCAATCTGACATGTAAAGGCCAGTCTTGAGATTTCCAGTACATAAACCTGTCATGAATCCGAGAGGCCATCCAATCCAGCAAGGCACAGGGTACTACCTCCACACCAATAGGATATCCCAAGTGTCTGATTATGTTTCCCGTTGGGATCACAATTCCATGCCAGCCCAAGGCCTGCGGATCAATCTCTGTACAGGAGAGAAGTGTAGATTTCTGTGTGTTAATATGAAGACCAGATGCCGCAAAAACATTCCATGCCACCATTGCCTAATTAACATTAGTGCGATCACCCTTAAGGAACATAAAAGAATCATCTGCCAACTCTCTCCCTTTTTTTATTGTGAAGATAATTCAATTAAGTAGTAAATATTTACATCAGACCATCAGGTCATCCAAGAAACTCTCTCTCTCTTTTTTTTTTCGTAATCGATGTTATATTTATAAAGTACTAAACGACAAAAGAGTTACAAAAGTCATGGCAAAGACGTAGAGAAAATTGCCATATGCCAGGGAAGTAAGTCCTCCCGAGGGAGTAAGTCAGAGTGCCGAATGAGATCTATCTGCCAATGCAAGAGACATTTAAGCCTAGCAATATGTCCCTGAACATTAGAGGCTGAATCAAAAAGAAAAGCATTCCGAATGGTCCAATTGTGCCAACAGCCCTAGTACCTAAGAAAGTCAAACAATATCTTTATATGCGACTATGCCGGTGTGGGGTATTTGGGCCACACAAAAACCCAATTAAAAGGGCTTAGCGAGAAACCAACCACTGCTCGCCAAACCGCTAACAAGAATGACCAGATTTTCTTATCAAGAGGGTAAGAAATAAATCGATGACGGGCCGATTCCACATTGGTGGTACAAAAGAAACAATTGTCGTTGCAGATTCAACGCTTGGAAAGGGCTGAAGCAAGAGGAAGACCACCAATCATCACCCTCCAAAGAAAGACCTTGCATTTGAAAGGTGTCTTGTTCAACCAGCCCTCCATCACAGTTACCTTCCACCATGACCAAGATTTACACAATCCCCATACAGTATTAGCTTTAGTAACCAGCCATTGATGATCTTTAATCAGAAGATGATACACCTGGTTAGCTGAGACCTTTTCCAAATTCAGCCGGCCTGCAAGGTCCAAGTCCTACCAGGGACGATCCGAAGCAAAGGCAGGAAAGGGTCGTCTGCTCTGGAGCACCAACAAAAGCTGTCCCCATAAATCACGGTATCCACGAGGGATCCCGAAAAGCCTCCTAGTTATACGAAACGATATCAACACCTTGCGACTGGCAAGGGTGGCATCTGCAAAAACTGAAGTCAAGCCTAAACGTGCCTTTCCAAGAAAGTAATCGCGAGGCTGCCAACAATACCAGTTGAAAAGAGTTAGTAGCTAAGCGGTCCTCCGCTGGATGCCACTGATCCTTCTGGAGAACCAATTTCCAGGAACATACCAAATAAGCAAGCAGGGATGATGAACGACTAGAAAACCAAGAGTCTGCATTAAGAACATGCCACAAGGAGCTCCGAATTTGGATATTACCATGCACAAGCCCGTGATCCTCAAGAAAATAACAGGCTATAAAGACCCAAGGGTGATGATCCAACCACATGGCACGAAAAAAAGACCAATGGAGTGCCAGCATATGAGTTTCGGAATCCAAAATAGCCCCACCACCCATGCGTTTGGGGATACATGCATGCGACCAAGAAATCCACGAAATGCCTGTATGCAAGGAGTCCTTCCATAACATGAAACGAATGTACTGAGTAAGAGCATTCAATATAGTAGTAGTCCAACGCAGCAATGGCAAGAAATATGTGAGCATTGGCAATATAATTGTCTGAGCCACTTTGAGGCGAACATGGAAGGGTCAAGCCTGTGACTTCCAATACACAAACTTAGCTGCCAGTTTCTGTGAAATCCACTCTAGTAGTTGCTTTGGCCGAACATCAACACCCAAAGGGTACCCAAAATGCCTGACAATGGAACCACGGGGAATAACCATTCCCTGCCAGTCCAATGACTGCAAATCCGACTCCGTGCAACTCAGAATGGCTGATTTCAAAGCATTGATATGAAGACCAGAAGCATGACCAAAGAGAATCCAAACATCTAATGCTTTGCAAAGATTATCCTTGTCCGCACGCAAAATCATAAAGCTGTCATCAGCCAAGGATTGACAAATGAAGTGCTGTCCAAAAGGAAGAGACAATCCAGCAAACTGAGTAGAAGCTGCCATATGAGATAACATCGAAAGAACTGGATGAGTCGCAAGGGCAAAAAAGAGAGGACTCAAAGTGCAACCCTGTCTCACAAAGTGTGCAAGGACAAATGGCTCGGTAACACCACCATTCAGCATAACTCGCGAAGAAGCCACAGCACTAATGGTGTAGATCAAACAAGACATCCGAGTACCAAAGCCCATAGTACACATAAGTTCTGCAATGAAAGACCAATCTAAATAATCAAAAGCCTTTTCCAAGTCCAATTGAATCAATACCACCTCCTGATTAGAGTGCCTTGCATAGTCAATAGCCATTTGCACAGTTAAGACATTATGCAGAATGTTTCGGCCCTTAATGAAACCATATTGAAGAGGATGCACAATGGCAAGAAGATGCTTATAGAGCCGATTCGCCATCACTTGGGAAAAGATTTTATACATAGAACCCATCAAAGAAATTGGTCGCCAATGTTTCAACATAGACGGCGAAGGAACTTTTCAAAGCAATTTGATAAGTCCTTTTCCATGAGGAAGGCATGAACCCCGTTTCCCAAACCTGCTGAAACATAGCCGTCAATGTTTTCACCAGTCAGGTAGCAAAAACCTCAAAGAATTCATTGGTGAGACCATCCCAACCGGGACTTTTATCCTTGGGCAAGTGTAACAAAAACATCCATAACCTCCGCTTCACAAATATCTGTCTCCAAAGTAGTTTGCATGTCATGTGGAACTTGATTGCGGACCGAATCATAAAAAACTAAGCGGGCATGAGTAATTTGGTCAGAAGGTGAAGGAGTAGAACCAAGAAGATCTAGAAAGTAATTTCTACACATATTCACAATAGTCTAAGGATCAATGACCATTTGACCTTCTACATTCTGGAGTCTAGTCATATTCTCTCGAGTAGGAGATGCAAGAGATGCAGGAGATGCAAGGAATCTTGTGAAGCATTAGGCACAGTATCCGCTATACCAGCATCAAACCTTTTACCTTTTTTGGCACGTACATCCACCCAGTCATTGTCACGGGAATCCAAACCCGAAACAAGTTTTCCTTTATCCAAAACTTTAGGTGGCTGGGTTGCATCCTACGACGGAGCATCAAGCACCATATTGTCCATGGGAGGCAAAACATGCTCAACATTTGAAGTCGGTTGCTTCGCTGGACATTCGGCCATAAAATACCCCAATTTTCCACACGACAAACAATGCCTTGCAAAGTTACCCCATTCAAACAAAAGTGCAAAGGATGCATGCCAGAGCAATTAAGACGTAACCAAGCAGGCATTTTCCGAGCAGTGTCCCATAACATACACAAACGGTTACAATTCATGGCCCTTAGGCTCGGGGGAGCCAAAATAGTGCCCACAACAGCCATGGCATCCTTTAACAGTGTCCAGTAGACAGCCGGATAGTTTTCCACTTCAACCCACACCGGGCATTCACATTGAAGCAAACGCTGAAAATCTGCCATTGGGCGCCATGGCACAACATGGACCAAACGGCAATCAAAGAACAATGGCAGTTTAGTCAACAGATCGGCATGATGCTGCTCGGATTTCAACAGCACCTCATAAAAGCCTCGGGGTCCAACAAAAATCTCTTCAACACACTCCCCTTGTAGTAGACTTTGCAGCCACTCGCGAATATAGGAAAGCACTGGGATCCTACCAATGAAGAAGAGTATACAGCACGTTCATAAAACACTGAGAATGAGCGCAACACATTTTTAGGATCCACAGTGGCTTCCAAAACATCTTCAGTTTCAAAGCCAAAAAACGCTTCATGATTATGTTGAACATAATCACCAAGCAGAGTGTTGGGAAACTCCAACAAATGCTCCCAGTCAACATCCTAAGAATCCACAGAATCAGAAGCAACCTGAGCATAAGAACGTTCCTAATGATCCATTGTGTCTTCCGAAGTATACTTGGTGCATTTGCCCGCAGGCTGGAAGTCAGGACCAGGTGGCATCTCCTCTGTGCCAGGAACCATATACTCTGGTTTCTCTGTTTCAGAATCCGAACCGAGGGCTGCCACCGTTTGGTCAATAAAGGCCATGTCCGGACCAGCCATGTTGTATCGCCACTTTAACAAGAGATCTGAAGCTATTTATAGGGCGCTCTCTCTGTCTCTGTGCGGGTCATTATACCTTAGGTCCTCTGCACAAATCTATACTCTCCGATACTGTTTGTACAGACTTTAACACAATCTGTCTCCTTCTGCGACTAGAGCAGGCTGTCACAGACAGATCCTCGGAGTTAGACACAGGGCAGGGTGCCAGAGGAATGTCAGGATGCAGATCAGGTCGATGATGATACACAGGTGTGCTGGGACAGAGTGCGAGCAGGACAGAAAATGGACCTCTAGAAGGCAAGGGCAGGATTCAAAGTGTCGAGCAGGGAAGACGGGACCCTGCGCTAGTCTGCGGCAGGAACTCAGGCGGCACGCAAAGCAAGTGAACAGTTGCGCAAGTCAGGGAAAACGCATCCGCAGACAAGTAGACATGTACACAGTCCTTCTTTGTGCGTTGGATTAGGCCTTTGCACGTTGGATCCAAACGGATGCGGACGGGTCAGGCGACGGCGTCAACGGGCCAGACGGGCCAAACGAACAATGCGAGGACTTGCGACGGGCACGGAAACTCTGTGCACAGAGTCGACGGGCACAGCATAGGGTTCAGAGCTCGTTCCCCGCCATCGCGTTCCGCCTCTCTCTCTTCACACACTCTCTCTCTCTCTCTTTTTCGTAAAAGGTAATTGTCTTAATTACGAAAAAAAGGACAAGTTTTCATGATTACAAGATACACGAGGGCTCTAAGCCAAGGTGTGTAAGATCCCAGTACTAAGCCACAAAACGGTTACACAAGTCATGGCAACGACCCAGAGGAAATTGCCATATGCCAGGGAAGCAAGTCCTCCCGAGGGAGCAAGTCCGAGTGCCGAAGGAGATCTAGCTGCAAATGCAAGAGACCTTTAAGGCGGGCAATGTGTTTCGGTACATTAGAGGCGGAATCAAAAAGAAAGGCATTCCGAGTGGTCCAATTGTGCCAGCATCCCCAGAATCTGAAAAAGTGAAACAAGATCTTCATATGCAACTGCGGCGGTGCGGGGTATTTTGGCCGCACAAAAACCCAATCGAAAGGGGTTAGAGAGGACCCCACCACTGTACGCCAAACATGTGACAAGAGCGACCAGATCGACTTGGCAAGCAGGCAAGAAATAAATCGATGCCGGGCCGATTCCATAGTAGTGGTACAGAAGAAACAATTGCCATTCGAGATTCGACGCTTGGAAAGGGCCGAGGCAAGGGGAAGACCACCAATCATCACCCGCCAAAGAAAGACCTTACATTTGAACGGTGTCTTATTCAACCAGCCCTCCATCACAGTTGCCTTCCACCATGACTGAGATTTCCACAATCCCCATACAGTATTAGCTTTAACACCCAGCCATTGATGATCTTTAATCAGAAGATGATACACCTCATTAGCAGAGGCCTTTTCCAGACTCAACTGGCCTGCAAGGTCCCACTCCTGCCAAGGACGATCCACCGCAAGGGCAGGAAAAGGTTGCCTGCCCTGAAGTACCAACAAAAGCTGCTCCCATAAGGCATGGTATCCACGCGGGATTTTGAAAAGTCTCCTGGTCGTACGAAACGATGCGAAGACATTACGACTGGCAAGGGTGGCATCCGCAACCGAAGTTACACCCAGACGAGCCATGCGGTTAAATTTTGGTCAAAGCTCATGTTTGTCTTTCCATGAAAGTAATCTTGAGACTGCCAACAATTCCAGTTGAAAGGAGTTAGTATGCAAGCGATCCTCCGCCGGATGCCAAGTCGCCTTTTGGAGCACCACTTTCCAGGAGCCGACCAAATGCAATAACAGAGAAGAGGAGAGGCTGGAAAACCGAGAGTCTGCATTAAGGACATGCCACCAGGAGCCCCGAATTTGTGTATTGCCATGCCGAAGCCCGCTATCTTCCAAAAAATAAAGGGCTATAATGGTCTAGGGTGATGATCTACGCACATAGCGCGAAAAAGTGACCAACGAAGAGCCAGCATATGAGTTTTAGCATCCAAAATAGCCCCACCACCCAGGCATTTGGGGGTACATGTATGTGACCACGAAATACCTGCGTGCAATGAATCCTTCTTCCATAACATGAAACGAATAGGGCGCGTGAGAGCCTTCAAAGTAGTAGGAGTCCAGGCAGCAATCGTAAGAAATATGTGAGCATTGGCAGCATAATTGTCTGCGCCACTTTGAGGCGAACATGGAAGGGCCACGCTTGCGACTTCCAATACATAAACTTAGCTCCCAGTTTCTGTGAAATCCACTCCAGTAGTTGCTTTGGCCGAACATCAACACCCAACGGGTACCCAAGATGCTTGACAATGGAGCCACGGGGAACAACCTGACCCTGCCAGCCCAATGACTATAAATCTGACTCCATGCAGCTGAGAATGGCTGATTTGAAGGCATTGATGCGAAGACCCGAAGCATGACCAAAGAGTGTCCAAACATCCAATGCCTTGTGAATGTTGTCCTTGTCTGCACGCAAAATCATAAAGCTATCATCAGCCAAAGATTGGCTAATGAAGTGCTGCCCCAAAGGAAGAGACAATCCGGCCAGCTGATCAGAAGCTGCCATTGAAGATAACATTGAAAGAACCGGGTGGGTCGCTAGGGCAAAGAAGAGAGGACTCAAAGGGCAACCCTGTCTCACCGAGCGTGCAAGGACAAATGGCTCTGTAACCCCACCATTGAGCATAACACGCGAAGAAGCCTCAGTACTAATGGTGTAGATCAATCGGGACATCCAAGTACCAAAACCCATAGCAGAAATAAGGTCAGCAATGAAAGACCAGTCTAAATAGTAAAAGGCCTTTTCCAGATCCAATTGAATCAATACCACTTCCTAACTAGAGTGCCTTGCATAGTCAATGGCCATTTGCACATTTAAGATATTATCCAGAATGTTGCGGCCCTTAATGAAACCATATTGAAGAGGATGCACAATAGCTGGAAGGTGCTTATGAAGCTGATTCGCCAGGACTTTGGAAAAGATTTTATACATCGAGCCCATCAATGAAATTGGTCTCCACTATTGTAACATTGACGGCGAAGGAACCTTTGGAAGCAATTTGATAAGGCCTTCTTTCCATGAGGAAGGCATGACCCTTGTTTCCCAAACCTGCTGAAACATAGCCACCAATGGCTTCACCAGTTGGGTAGCCGAGCTTTCAAAGAATTCATTGGTGAGACCATCCCAGCCAGGGCTTTTATCCTTAGGCAGATGTAACAAAAACATCCATAACCTCCTCCTCACAAATATCTGCCTCCAAAGTAGCTCGCATATCAAGTGGAACCTGATGGTGAACCAGATCATAGAAGACTGAACGTGCATACGTAACCTGGTCAGAAGGCGATGGAGAAGAACCAAGAAGATCCCGAAAATAATTCCTGCACATATCGACAATGGTGTGCCGATCAGTGACCATGCGACCTTCTGAATCCTGGAGTCTAGTCATATTTTCTCGAGCAGGAGAAGCATGCAAGGCGCGAAAGAACTTATGAGTCTGACAAGCACTATCTTACAAATTGTCGGTCAAATTGTGCAAGTTGGCCTGCTGATAGGATTTCAACTGAAATTCTTTAATAAGATCGGCCAAACGCTGCGCCAGTGATAACAGAAATTCGTCATCTGGGGTATCCACCAGTACTGAACGAACCAAAGCCAATAAGCCTTCCGCTGCATGTCGACGCCGCCGACAAAGAGAGGCATGATGTATCCCATACTGAGGAGCGACCCGTTGCACATTAAAGAGCAGTCATTCAAAAGAAATTGTCCTCAGAGGTTAAGTCCAATAAAAATCTCTCAATCAATTGCTGCATATAGCCCTGAAAGATTGAATGCTTCAAATAAGACGAGTTGAAACGTAAAGGAAGTCCATCCAACAACTGCATAAAAGGTGCAATGGGTTGTGCCAGTATCTCAAGCTGGAGAGGGAAATGGTCGGACAAGGCATATTGCTGCAAGACTTTCATTTCCAGCATTTCAGGAAGAAAATCATCATCCTGCATGATGTACATTCGGTCCAACCGCGACCATGTAGATGCATACTGTGCGGAATGGAAAGTAAACCCTGGAGATGAAGGTTGTAACCAAGACCAAAGATCTTGCTTAAGTGCCGCAAGAGCAAAGGCATTCCACGCCCGACTTTCCGGAGCATCCATCACCGAATGCCCTGAAGTGGACTGTGAAGAGTCAACACACATTGAAATCTCCCATCAAGAAACCCCTTCTGCCAAGTGACATGGAGCTCTGCAAAGTCTTCCAAAGATCCCAGCGAGATAACGGGTCATTCGGAGCATAGAGGCCCAACAACCATAAGATCTCTCCTTCAAATAAAGTTCAATTACCACAAAGCAGCCCTGTACATCATTTTTAATAAGGACAGGCTGATATTTCTCATGGACAATCATAAGTACACCAGAATAATGCACAGCATGTGTCCCTGCATAAAACAAGCAAAAACCATGGCAATCCACAAGTTTTCCTGCTTCACCGTGGCTCTTGTGCTCCACCGCACACAAGGCGTCCCACTGATTCTCAGGCAAGACAGTCCACATGGCATCTAAAATAGCTCCGCCACCCATGCGTTTGGGGGTGCACGCATGCGACCACGAGATCCAGGAAATACCTGCATGCAATGAGTCCTTCTTCCATAGCATAAAGCAAATAGGCTGAGTAAGAGCATTCAGAGTTGTAGTCCAGGGCAACAATGGCAAGAAATAGGTGAGCATTGGCAACATAATGATCTGGGCTACTTTGAGGCGAACATGGAAGGGCCAGGCCTGAGACTTCCAATACATAAACTTAGTCACCATTTTCTAAGAGATCCACTGCAGAAGCTACTTTGGGGGAACATCAACACCCAAAGGGTATCCAAGATGTCTGACAATGGAGCCACGAGGAACAACGAGACCCTGCCAGTCCAAGGACTGCAAATTCGACTCCGTGCAGCTTAGAATGGCTGATTTGAGCGCATTGATATGAAGGCCTGACGCCTGACCAAAGAGACCCCAAACATCCGATGCTTTTCGAAGGTTATCCTTGTCTGCACGCAAAATCATAAAGGTGTCATCCGCCAGAGATTGGCTAATGAAGTGCTGTCCTGTAGGAAGTGACAGTCCAGCCAACTGAGCGGAGGCGGCCATATGAGATAACATGGAAAGAACTGGATGTGTCGCCAGGGCAAAGAATAGAGGGCTCAAAGGGCGCCCCTGTCGGACGGAACGGGCAAGGACAAATGGCTCAGTAACACCACCGTTCAGCATGACTCTCGAAGACGCCGCAGCACTAATGGTGTAGATTAGACGAGACATCCGAGCACCAAAGCCCATAGCAAACATAAGTTCAGCAACGAAAGACCAGTCCAGATAGTCAAAAGCCTTTTCCAGGTCCAGTTGAACCAGTACTACCTCCTGATTAGAATGCCTAGCATAATCAATGGCCAATTGGGCATTCAAAACATTGTGCAGAATATTTCGGCCCTTAATGAAACCATACTGGAGAGGGTGCACAAGGGCAGGGAGATGCTTATGGAGCCGATTTGCCATTACTTTGGAAAGATTTTGTACATTGAAACCCATCAAAGAAATTGGGCACCACTGTGTCAACTTAGATGGCGAAGGAACTTTTGGAAGTAGTTTAATAAGTCCTTGTTTCCATGAGGGAGGGATGATCCCCGTTTCCCACATCTGCTGGAATAAAGCCTGCAACGGTTTGGCCAGTTGAGTAGCGAAAGCTTCAAACAACTCATTGGTGAGACCATCCCAACGCGGACTTTTATCTTTGGGCAGGTGTAACAAGACGTCCATAATCTCTGCCTCACCAATATCTGACTCCATAGTAGCTTGGATGTCCTGCGGAAGCTGATTGCGGACCAGGTCATAAAAAACCGAACGGGCCTGAGTGATTTGGGCTGAAGGTGGAAAAGCGGAACCGAGAAGGTCAAGGAAATAATTCCTACACATATGCACAATAGACTGTGGATCCAGGATAAGGTGGCCTTTTGCATCCTCGTGTTTGGTCATATTCTCGCGAGCAGGAGAGGCATGGAGAGCTCGAAAGAACTTATGGGTCTGACATGCACTATCTTGCAAAGTCTCTGTCAGATGTTGCAATTTGGCCTGCTGATACGGTTTTAACTGGAATTCTTTAATAAGATCAGCCACCCGCATGGCCAGTGCAAGCAGAAATGCATCATCCGGAGCGTCCACCAGCAGAGAGCGAACCAAAACCAGCAGGTCCTCCGCTGCCTGTCGACGGCGCCGACAAAGAGAGGCATGATAGATCCCATACTGCCGAGCAACCCGCTGCACATTAAAGAGCAATATGTCAAATGACGCTGTGCCCTGAGAGGAGAAGTCCAAGAAGAATCTGTCAAGCAATTGCTACATATAGCCCTGAAAAATTGCATGCTTCAAGTAGGACGAGTTGAAACGCAAAGGGAGTCTCTCCAGAAATTGCTTGAAAGGTGCAATGGGTTGGGTAAGCAATTCGAACTGCAGAGGGAAATGATCCGACAAGGCATATCGCTGCAACACTTTTATTTCAAGCATCTCACGAAGAAAATCATCATTCTGCATGATATATATACGGTCCAACCGCGACCATGTTGTTGCATACTGGGCCGAATGGAAAGTAAACCCGATAGAAGACGGGTGTAGCCAGGACCAGAGATCTTGCTTAAGAACAGCAAGAGCCAACTCATGCCACATACGACTTTCCGGTGCATCCATGACCGAGTGCTCCAATGTGGACTGGGAAGAATCAACACACATATTGAAATCCCCCATGAAGAAGCCCCGTCTGCCAAGTGACAAGGAAGTCTGCAACGTCTGCCAAAGCTCCCTGCGAGATAAGGAATCATTCAGAGCATAGAGGCCAAGTAACCATAAGATTTCCCCTTCGAATCAAATTTCAACCACCAAAAAGCGGCCATGAACATCATTTTTAATAAAAACAGGCTGATATTTGGCATGTACAATCATGAGCACACCCGAATAATGCATGGCCTGTGTTCCTGCATAGAACAAACGAAAGCCATGGCAATCCACAACTTTTCCGGCATCATCGTGACTCTTGTGCTCAACAGCGCACAAGACATCCCACTGATTCTCATACAAGGCAGTCCACATGGCATGTTGCTTGTGTCGAGAACAAATTCCTCGCACATTCCACATGGCTATTTTCATGTGTATGCAAAATAAAATCAGGTACGAGGCACAGCTTGCCTCGATTTGACTTTGTCGGCGAGAATGTCCAGGACTCCCTCATCCAAGAAATCCGCCAACACCGCAAAAGAGTTCTGAGGACCAGATTTGGAAGTAGACGGCATATCTGCTTGTTTGGGGTTGGAACGTGGATACCGACGGTCCCATGGGGTAATGATGTTGCCTTTGGTATCAAAAGCTAGCTTTGCAAGTGGACCCTTTAGACGATCCGAATACATTTTCCTGGCGGGCTGAGGACGGGGGGCCGAGAAAACCATAGCAGGAGCAGAGCGCTCAGAAGACAACATTTCCTTCCTGCGCATATATGTACGCATGGAATCTTGTGAGGTAGTAGGCACAGTACTCTCCATGCCGGCAACAATCCTGTTGCCTTTTTTTGCACGTACTTCAACCCAATCAGTGGCACGGGAATCCAAACCCGAAACCTCTTGTTTATCTTTAGCCAGAACTTGGGGCGGATGGATAGTATCCAGCAACGGAGCATCACACACCATATCTTCCATGGGCGGAGCAACATGGCCCGCATCTGAAATGTATTGCTGCTCGGGGCATTCTGCCATAAAATGTTCCAACTGTCCACAGGAAAAGCAATGGCCTGCAAAATTGCCCCATTTCAAACGAAAGTGTAACGGATGCATGCCAGAGCAATTGAGGCGTAACCAAGCAGGCCTTTTCCTTGCAATATCCCATAACATGCACAAGCAGTTGCAATTCACAGCCCTGAGACTGGGAGGGACCAGAACCGTGCCCACAGCGGCCATAGCATCCTTCAATAGCGGCCAATAAACAGCCGGACAATTTTCCACTTCTACCCACACAGGGCATTCACGTTGCAGTAGGCGCTGAAAATCTGCCATCGGGCGCCATGGAACCACATGAACCAACCGACGATCCAAAAACAAAGGCAGTTTAGACAGGAGAGCAGCACGGTGCGTCTCAATTTTCAAGAGGACCTCAAAAAAACCCCGGGACCCAACAAAAATCTCTTCAACACATTCTCCTTGTAGCAAACTCTGCAGCCATTGGCGAATACAGGAAAGCAGCGGGATTCGACTAGTGAAGAAGAGGATCACAGCGCGTTCATAAAACACCGAAAAAGATCGTAGGACAGTTTTTGGGTCAACGGTAGCTTCCAGAACATCGTCAGGTGCAGAGTCAGAAAAGGCTTCCTCGTTATGTTGAACATATTCGCCAAGCAGAGTGTTGGCAAATTCCAGCAGATGTTCCCAGTCCACATCCTGAGAGTCCACAGAATCCGAAGCAACCTGCGCATAGGAACGATCCTGAATAACACCTATCTCTGCCGAGGTATGCTTGGTACGTTTACCCGCAGGCTGGATGTCAGGACCCGGGGGCATCTCTTCAGTGCACGGAACCATATCCTCCGGTTCCTCAGCATCAGAATCCGGGCCAAGTGCTGCCACCGTTTGGTCTATGAAATCCAGATCCAATCCAGCCATCTTGGATGACGAGCTGATCTCGAAGGAGGACTGACGCACAGGTGAGGGGGGCGACCGACAGGCGAGGGCAGACATCAGGCGTGGGCAGAAATCAGGCGTGGGCAAAACGCCGGACACACAAGGCGGACAGGTGTGAACCAGGCGCAGAGCCCGCAGTGCACGCGGGCGACAGCAGGGCTGGAGGCGCAACTGATGGGCTGCCAGATGCAGGCGAGGAGCCTGTGGGTGACGACACGAGGGTAGTGACAGGCGACGGTAGGGAGACCGGGCGGCTGCAGACGGGGTGGCACGTCTCTCTCTCGCTCTCTCTCTCTCTCTGGCTCGCCGTGCAGATCAGCAAGCAGTCAGGTCGAGACGCTGCCTTGCTGACGACTGTGGGGCTTAGGGTTGACCGCCGCCGGGCGGCTTTGCAAAAGGGAAGCGAACAAGCAGGCGTACCTGCGGACACCAGCGTAGGCGAAAGATGACGGGCGTCGGCCGGCATGGCAACAGGAGTGGTCAAGAAAACGGCGCAAGGGAACCCAGGAAGGACCAGGACGGCGCTACGGAGCCAATCGCGTGACACGAACACGGACGAGACAGGCGAACGACGGCAGGGACTCCGCAGGCTGGCGACGGCAGGGACGATACGGGCGGGCGATGGCCTATGCCGGCTGTACGCAGAGGGAAGCAGGCCACGGACGACGACGAGACGGCAGGTCGCGAGCAGGCGCCATCTCTCTCTCTCTCTCTCTCCCCCAGACTCTTCTCTCTCTCTCTCTCTCTCTCTCTCTCTCTCTCTCTCTCTCTCTCTCTCTCTCTCTCTCTCTCTCTCTCTCTCTCTCTCTCTCTCTCTCTCTCTCTCTCTCTCGGCTAAAAAACTCCAATGAATGGCTCAAACCAGGCCCAAAAAAGGTTTTCTCAGTTTACATGGATATTTGTGCCAACTGGCAGCCTTCTAAATTTAATTTTCAACATTGTCCAGCTATTAAATTAATTTTTTTCAATTAATTAATTCTAAAAATTAATTTTTGTCCTTCCAACCCTCCCCAAAATTAAATGTGTCCATCCATAATTAAATTGGCTAGGCCATTTGCAACCTAGAGTAGTCCCCAACCTCTGTTGACCCTTAGACTAGCATTAATTAATTAATTAATCCTAGTCGCTAATGTCACCACTAAAACTTATTGGCCAAACAACTCTCCTAGGGTCAAAGTTGACACCAACTGACCACAAAAGCCCAATTGGCATAACTTGTCACAACTTTTGCCTGACACCTACTAAATCCTCAAGGTCCTTGGCCTGTTACCATGAAATAATTCCCATGCGCAACACATGTGCTTAATAACTTTGCACATTTGATTATTAACTTAATCAAATGTTGCTAGCAAGATTAAAGCATCTCAAAATTGGTCACTATTGTCTAACCAAGCCACATGCCCAAAACTTGAGTGACAACATTGGTCACTATTGTCTAACCAAGCCACATGTCCAAAACTTGCTAAAAATTTACAATCAGCATAAACATGACATGCAACTCAAAATAAGTCTAGAACTGTTGCTAGAAACCCATAGGATGCATCCATAACTCTTGTTTCTCACCGTTCTCACTTCAAAAACATAGTATAGCATACTCTCAACATAAACCATGGCTGAAACTATCAATGGCATTTACTAACATACCGTTGTCCATAGAACCAGCTGTAAACCATTGGAAACTAAGTCTAAGCATAAATTGATCATAAACTAACCACTTGCTAATCTGAGAACTAATCAGGAACTGCTGCAAATGTGACCCCAAACTGATCACAAACTAATTGCAAAAACTGATCAGTTAGTCATGCAAAACTGATACCAAAAGTGACCATAAAAGGTTCTCAAACTGATCAAAAACTAAGCTGAAATTGATCAGATTTTGATCTCAAAAGTGAGGCAAAAGCTCATGCCCAACAAGTCATGAACTGATCCCAAACTAATGCAAAAGTATAGTCTCAAAGTCATGGTAATAACTATACTCATTTGCATACATCTCACAATGACTAGTATACTGAGTAGTGACCCCATGGCAGACATACTGTCAGCATAGTACCTTGGATGCATGATGCATGCTGAATACATTTAAGATCCACTACATACGAGAGTTGTCCGCAACTAGAGGAGTGGAAGTGCTACCTCCCCCTTGAGCATCAGCCAATACTCCAAATCCCTGCTCTGCTAACTGAAAGGCACCTAGGTAAAACTACAACAACTGATGATGGTCTGCCAATTCATCCTCTTCTGTACATTTTGCATCCATTGATGAATAATTTTGAAACTTCACCAAATATCTTCTGGAAACTTTACCTCTGATCTTTCTTTCCTTATGTGCCAAGATCTGCTTGAGTACCAAGATCTCATCTAGCTCCTCAACCTTAGGTCGAATTTCAGCAGATACATCCCCTGGTACATCATCGTGAAAAGGTCCCGGCTCTCAACAAACTGACATGAAAGGCATTGTGTATCCATCAATGTGGAGGTAATTTTAGCCGATATGCCAAATTGCTAATCTTCTCCAACACTTAGAAGGGCCCATAGTATCTCATACTTAACTTCGGATACAATCTCTCTCTTCCTTTCATCTTTTTCAACCTTTCCTTTTCAAAAGTCAGCAATACATAATTGCTCTCTGCAGACTACAAAGCACGTATATTGCAATCAACCGTCTTCTTTTGCTCCACATATCAGCGTGAAAGATTTTATCCTTAATCTGCAAGACCGACAATACTTTCTTGCCACCCTCAACCACCTCATTGGAGCTTTGCCAGTGGAACTATGCACTCTGTTGTTATAAGCAAACTCAACCAATGGCAATTACTGCTCCCACTATGTCTTGTGGTATGAAACATAGAAAGGTCCAATACTGTGAAATTTGCTTCCTCAGACTAACCATCTATCTGCAGATGGGAAGATGATGAGAATTTTAGTGTAGTACCCATATTCTCAAACAACCCCTTCCAAAATAAACTAGTCTTCTAAGGGTCTCAATCACTGACAATTGACTTTGGCATACAATAATCCCTAAAACTGTACTGCAAAAACAATTGTGTCATATGATCAGTCTTTATTTTCTTCCTCACCAAAATAAAATGGACATGTTTGCTAAACCTGCAAATGATAGTCCATATCCCATCATTCCTTGTAGGTGTCCTAGAAAGCTCAAAAATAAAATCCATTGCAATGCTCTAACAAGGCCTATATGGAATAGGCAAGGGTGGCAACAAGCCCAACATCTTCTGCCTATCATGCTTTACCTTCTGACATACCATGCATGTCCTCATAAACTGCTCTACATCATGACTCAAAGCTGGCCAATAAAATAAATGTCCCAGTGCCTTGATAATGGCATCAATACCTCTGTGTCCTACATATGGACAAGCATGGTTTTCAATGATAACTCTAGGCCCCAACTGCTTTGTAACCCACAGTCGTCCATGTATCATTAGAAATCCATCTCTAAGCACAAAGTGCTCATGCCTCTCGCCATTGCAAAGCTGATCATAAACATTAGCAAAAGTCTGAATAAACAGCATATTGCCCTTTCATGGCATCCAACTCAGTGTGATAAACCATGCTAACGGCTAAAATTTGTGGCTTACATGACAATGCATCAACCACAACACTCTTTATATCGTCAATGTGTACGATTTGAAAATGAAACATTGAGAGAAAATTCGCCCATCTCATATGTTTCTCTGACAACTTTATCTGCATCAAAAAGTACCTCAATGTTTAATGATCTATCTACACTAAAATCAGTCCCCCAACAAATAATGTTTCCACATAGACAATGCATGAATTGCAGCCAAGAGCATATTCTCATAGACCTACAAATTCTTCTCTGCACCATGGAGAATTCGGCTCTCATAAGCCACAACTCCATCATCCTGCATAAGAACAGCCCCAATGTTGTTACCACATGTTGAGCTAATAATGCATTAGCCTGACTTAAATAGCCCTAAAACACGCTTGATTAATGAAGAAAACCTCTTATTTTAAAAAGAAACGCCATCCTAGAGAGTTATTGTGTCCCATATACAGAACCCTAATTTGGGAGCCCCAAACTTTCTATAAATAAGCATGCAACCCACCACTCTCCCTTAATATCATCTCTGCATATTTCATGAGCCGTATCTCTGTTGTCCACACCCTGTTCATAGAGGACATCACGTTTAGAGTTTCCATCCAGTCATCTACAACCATCTAGCGCCTGATTCCAACCTTCATCACCTATTTGCAACAATCGCAATCAGCAACAAACCATCGTTGTCATGAGGACATGTATTTTTGAAACCTCACTTAACATGTGGATTAATTTTAATCACATCATTAAGTAAATGTTGCACATGTGAGGTGCAATTGGGATTAAAGTAAATTTACGAGCCCAGGCCTGAAGAAATCATGGAATGCCAAAGGCAAAAGTTGCTATCAATTATGCTGCACAAGTACTTGGTTGTATCTGGTGTCAGTTGTTGGCCTAGGTCATCCATTTGGCCATAAATGTCAGTTGGTGACACTAGAGAAGTGGCATTTAATGGTACCTAATACCAATCTGATGGTCAAAGATGCCGCAGAGACACTCGGGAATGGAAGTTGCCTGGCCAATTTAATTATTGGCCAATTAGATTATTTTTCAAGGCATCGAAATAATTAATAGATTAATTTTCAATATTTAAAGACTGAAAATTAATATTTAATTATGAAAAATATTGGAGAAACCATTTGGGAAGGCTGTCACTTGTCAAAAATGCCCATGCAAGACTGAAAAACGTCTTTAGAGGCTGCAGAGAAGCTTTTCTATAAAGTCAGCCTGCAAGGGAGAGGGAGAGGAGGCTGCTGGTCTAATTTGCAGCCATTGGAGGACCTTTTGAGGCTGTCAAGGGCAAGAGAAGGCCAATCAACAACAGGAGGCAGCATCTACACACTCTTGAGACAGGGCAGCAGCTTTAAATGACTGATTTTCTTTAGTTATTTGCATCTATAAGCTGTTGTGGTAGCAGGGCAGCAGCAGCATTTGGCTGATTTTCAATCATTATTCGCGACAAACCCTGAATTTTCTCTCTCTCCAACTTTCCCTCTCATCTCCCAACCATTTCATAGCCTTGCTCTGAAGATCTCAACATTTGGACCCTTGGAGGCTAAGAAATTTCAGATTTCTCTACTATAAATCCTAATATGTATAAGAAATCAGGATTTGGCAACAGCCTCAAGAATCGTGCCAGAAATGGGAAGCTCCAAGACTTGGATTGAACAGGGCTGAAACTGTTTTTAGCCTATTCAAGTGGAGGGACCAGCAAATAATTGAATTTGGGGCATTTTCCATTTCCATCAAAGCGGATGAAGGCAAATTGATTGCCCGAATCAAGGGGCAATTCGGATTAAAGACTTGTTGGTGATTCATCACAGCAAGGGGAGTTGGAATACCGAGAGGGATTGGGAGAATCCCATTGTAAATTAACTTCTTCTTCAATAAAGCTAAAGAAATACCGAAAGGGGGCGCCAATTTTGGGGCCAATTGGGTGTACATTGTCCAAGATCAGTAGGTAAATTTGTATTTTCAGATTTGCACTAATTGTTTGCTGCTGTAATTAAGTTGTAATCAAGGATTTACTACCCATCCACGGAAGGAAGGTTTGGTTTCATAGTTCCATTGCTAAGATACCATCAAATCCTTTGAGTTGGTGTGCCCGTGGTACTTGATTGCAACTTGGGACTATTGCATTATTGCTGAAATTGTTTTCAGCAGTGAATTACAGCAAGCATGTCTTCACATGGTGATACGGGATCAAGTGGAGAGGATGCATCACTCCTTGGTCAATCACATAGTTAATGGAGAAATGCAATGACTAATGTTGGGTATGGTTCTTAGCATGGACAGCATGCTCAAAATGTGGGAAATGACCCAATGTTGGGACTTCAAAGCATTAAGAGGCTGATGACCAACAAGAGACGGAAGAATTTGATGATAGCTTCAAGGATCGAATGTGTACAATAGCAAATCTTTTTGCTGAATTGGCAAAGGCAAAGAGAATAAGACACCTACAACTTCGGGACAACAACAAGAACCAAAGTAAATGCCTAAGTCTTCTTTAGAAGAGCCAAAAACACCTAATGTGAAAGATTTGACTTTCATCCAACAGTTTGATGCAGCCTATTCAGGGAGCAACCTCATGGAGTCCTCAAAGATTCAAAAGGCAACCACTTTCTTGAAAGGGAATGCATTATAGTGGTGGTCAACTCTTTTGATGCAAGATAGAGCACCGTCAATGTGGGTACAATTCAAGCAAATGTTTGCATCGAATTGATTGACAAGTACCTTTGAGGTGGACATGATGACAGCTTGGAATAAGTTGGATGCTAAGGAATCTAAGAATTTGGAGCAATAATAAGAAGTTTTGGGATGTATTGCTGCCTATTACTTCTTATCTCCCTGTAGCCCTTGCAAGTGGAAAAATATGTTTGTGAGCTGCCAAAAGGAATCACAATAAAGAATCTCTTTCTGATTTCTTTGATCGATAATATTATGGATAGATTGCAAGGGGCAGCCATATTTAGCCATATAGATTTGAAAAGTGGGTATCATCAAATATGCATTAGACCAAAAGATGTGTTTAAGACAGCTTTTAGGACATCTTTTGAATTGTACGAGTTTCTTGTTACGCCTTTTGGACTTACGAATGCTCCTGCCACTTTTAATCGAATGATGGATCATATCTTCGGGCCACATAGAGGATTTGTGGGCACTTTCTTTGGTGACATGATTGTCTATTCAAAGAACAAGGCAGAGCATAGAAGACACTTGGATATTGCGTCAATGAGTTGCATGACCATAGACTGATTATCAATGACAAGAAAAGTGAGATCTTCTTCCATGAAATCCACTTTTTGGGTCATATTGTATCGGTTGATAGTATTCGCATGGACCCTGCAAAGGTTGAAGCAATACGACCATGGCCACCTTTAAGGAATGTGCATGAGATCCACAACTTCTTGGATTTATGTTCTTACTACAGAAAGTATGTATGCGGGTTTGATGAATTTGCATCTCCATTACATGCCTTGCAAAAGAAGGATGTGTCATTTAGATGGACAGCAATGGAAATTTCAGCATTCGAAAAGTTAAAGGAAAAGATGACTTCAGCTCCTGGGCTTGTGTTGCCCGATCTAAGGAAGTCATTCATAGTTCAATGTGATGCATGTGGTAACAACATTGGGGCTATTCTTATGCAGGATGGCCAAGTTGTGGCCTATGAGAGCCGAATTCTCCACGATGCAGAAAAGAATTTGCAGGTCTATGAGAAATAGCTCTTGGCTATAATTCATGCACTGTCTACGTGGAAACATTGTTTGTTGGGGGCTGATTTCATATTGCAGACACACTATCAAACTTTGAGGTGCTTTCTAACGCAGACAAAGTTGTAAGAGAAGCATATGAGATGGGGAAATTTTCTCTCTATGTTTTATTTTTAGATTGTACATATTGATGGTAAAAAGAATGTTGTGACTGATGCACTGTTACATAAGCCACAAATTTCAGCCGTCAGCATGGTTTATCACACTAAGTTGGATGCCATGAAAGGGCAATATGTTGTTGATTCGGACTTTGCTAATGTTTATGATTAGCTTTGCGATGGCCAAAGGCATGAACACTTTGTGCTAAGAGATGGATTTCTGATGATGCAAGGACGACTATGTGTCACAAAGCAGTTAAGGCCTAGAGTTATCACTAAAAGTCCTGTTCCTCCATATGCAGGACACAAAGCTATTGATGCCACGGTCAAGGCAGTGGAGCATTTCTTTTATTGGCCAGCTTTGAGGCATGATGTAGAACAGTTTGTTAAGACATGCATCGTATGCCAAAAGGCAAAGCATGATAGGCAAAAGACACCGGGTTTGTTGCAGCCCTTGCCTATTCTAGATAGGCCTTGGCAGAGCATTGCAATGGACTTTATTCTTGAGCTTCCTAAGACACCTACAAGGAATGATGGAATATGGACTATCATTTGCAGGTTTAGCAAACAAGTCCATTTCATTCCGGTGAGGAAGAAAATAAAGGCTGATCATATCGCACGATTGTTTTTGTAGCACATCTTTAAGTATCATGGTATGCCAAAGACGATCATTAGTAATCAAGACCCTCGGATGACCAGTTTATTTTGGAAGGGCTTGTTTAAGAATAAGGGTGACATGCTGAAATTCTCATCATCCTTCCATCTGCAGACAGATGATCAGTCTCAGGAAGCAAATTCCACACTGTAAGATATTTTGAGGTGCTATGTTTCAGACCACAAGACACTGTGGGAGCAGTATTTGCCCTTGGTTGAGTTTGCTTACAACAACACAGTGTATAGTTCTACAGGCAAAGCTCCATTTGAAGTGGTTGAGAGTGGCAAGAAGGTACCACCTATTCTGCAAACTAAGAATAAGATCTTTGAGGTTGATCATTATGTGGAAAACTTGAATGTAGCCTATGCAAAGATAAAATATGCACTTCGGAGATTGCAAGAAAAGCAAAAGAGGGTAGTTGATCACCACATACGTGCTTTGCAATTTGCAGAGGGTGATTATGTATTGCTGCATTTTGAAAAGGCAAGGCTGAAAAAGATGAAAGGAAAAGAAAGTAGTATGAGATACTATGCGCCCTTCTAGGTGTTAGAGAAGATCAACAATGTGGCATATTGGCTGAAATTACCTCCACATTGGCGGATACACAATGCCTTTGATGTCAGTTTGTTGAGACCTTTCCATGGTGATGTGCTAAAGGATATGTCTGGTGAAATTCAGCCTGAGATTAAGCAACTAGATGAGATTTTGGTACCTAAGCAAATTTTGGCACATAAGGAAAGAATGATCAAAGGTAAACTTTCCAGGAGATACTTCGTGAGATTTTAGAATTATTCACCAATGGATGCCAAATGGATGGAAGAGGATGACTTGGTAGACCATCCTCACTCGCTGCCTGATGCTCAAGGGGGAGGTAGCACTTCCACTCCTCCAGTTATGAACAGCTCTCGTATGTACTGGATCTCGGATGTATTCAGCATACATTCAAGGTACTATAGCTGAATAGTATGTTTGGCAAGAGATCACTATTCAATGTACTAGTCACTATGTTTGGTATGCAGATCGGTATGGTTTTCACTGCAGCTCTAAATCTGTACATTTGCATTCGTTGTGCTCTAAGTGTAATCAATTATGCTGGATATGGCATTGGTTATACTTGGTGTAGCATCACATAATTAAGTAAATGTTGCACATGTGAGATACAACTAGGATTAAAGTAAATTTATGAGCCCGAGACCTAAAGAAATCACGGATGCCGAAGGTAAAAGTTGCTATCAGTTATGCCGCACAGGTACTTGGTGGTATCTAGTGCCAGTTGTTGGCCTAGGTCATCCATTTGGCCATAAGTGTCAGTTGGTGACACTAGAGAAGTGGTGTTTAATGGTACCTAACACCAATCTAATGGTCAAAGATGCCACTGAGACACTCGGGAATGGAAGTTACTTAGCCAATTTAATTATTGGCTAGTCATATTATTTTTCAATGAATTGAAATAATTATTATATTAATTTTTAATATTTAAAGACTGAAAATTAATATTTAATTATGAAAAATGCTGAAAAAACCATTTGGGAAGGCACTTGTCAAAAATGCCCATGCAAGACTAAAAAACGTCTTTAGAGGCTAGAGAGAAGCTTTTCTATAAATTCAGCCTGCAAAGGAGAGGAAGGGGAGGCTACTGGTCTGATTTGCAGCCATTGAAGGACCTTTTGAGGCTGCCAAGGGCAAGAGAGGCTAATCAACAGCAGGAGGCAGCATCTATACACTCTTGAGACAGGACCGAACAGCTGTAAATGACTGATTTTCTTTAGTTCTTTGCATCTACAAGCTGTTGTGACAGGGCAGCAGCTGCATTTGGCTGATTTTCAGTCATTTTTCGCGACAAAACCTTGAATTTTCTCTCTCTACAGCTTTCCCTCTGATCTCCCAACCATTTCATAGCCTTGCTTTGAAGATCTCAACATTTGGATCCTTGGAGGCTGAGAAATTTCAGATTTCTATACTGTAAACCCTAATATGTAGAAGAAATCAGGATTTGGCAACAACCTCGAGAATCGTGTCAGAAATTGGAAGCTCCAAGACTTGGATTGAACGGGGCTGAAGCTGTTTTTAGCCTATTCAAGTGGAGGGACCAGCAAATAATTGAATTTGGGGCATTTTCCATTTCCATCAAAGCGGGTGAAGGAAAATTAATTGCTCGAATCAAGAGGCAAATCGGATTAAAGACTTGTTGGTGATTCATCACAGCAAGGGGAGTTGGAATACCGAAAGGGATTGGGAGAATCCCATCATAAATCAACTTCTTCTTCAATAAAGCTAAAGAAATACCGAAAGGGGGCACCAATTTTGAGGCCAATCAGGTGTGCATTGTCCAAGATCAGTAGGTAAATTTGTATTTTCAGATTTGCACTAATTGTTTGCTGCTGTAATTAAGTTGTAGTTAGGGATTTACCACCCATCCACGGAAGAAAGACTGGTTTTAGTTGCCGTGATCTTCTCTCTCCTCTAAATGATGCATTTTAAGTTTCCATGTGCCGCCTTGACATTCTCTCACCTCTAATTGTTCCATTTGCACCTAACAGTTGTCATTTAGATATTCTCTCTCCTCAAGTACCTCCGTTTTTAGTCTTTCTCTCTCCTACACTACGGTCTGCATCAAATCCAGCCTTCCTTGGCTGCGTTTGCTGGTGTTCGATACTTGGAGACTGCCATTGCTGTAATTTAGGATCCTTTCGGAGTATGACACACTCTACAGCTCATAACCTCTGCCTTGATCCCAGAGACACAACAATTCAAGATTCAATATTCACTGCATAGTGTGTTTGCTACATGAGCACTATATATTCATTATTCATTCACTTTATTATTCACTGTGTTCACTTTCTCTATGTTACCTTAACCCTAACCCTAACTATGTTCTAAGTTTATCAACTTGTGCTTTGTCGTACAATTGGTTTTGTGCTTTTTGAGTTTAAAGCATTTCTTCACATGGTATCAAAGCTAAGTACTCTTTAAGAAACCTTGGCCTTTGATCGGAAAGCTCATTCGTGAAAGCAAGAACAACAAAAGAGTTAGATGACTTCGAATAAATTTATAACACCATTTCAATCTCCACAGCCAAACATAGACAGATACAATCAAGAGTGGGTCTCCCAACTTACTACTGCCCGATCTGACATGGACGAAAAACCATCAGACTACCATGGAGTCCACAAACCAAATCAAATTTCTACTGCTGAGTATGATCTCATTCTTATGTATAGGGCTCGGCAGTAGATTAAAGGTAAGCCCAAGTTTTCTCTTTTAGATTCGGTGCACAGAACTAATGATCTTGCACAACCTTAGGAATCTCCATTATGGACCACCCATCCCTAAGTGAAACTAGGCTTGGATTACACATCACTTACACAGTAGGTACGAACCCTACTATTTCAAATTCTATGCCAACTGATTTTGTATTTTCTATTGAATTGGGAGATGCTCATCAAGAAGGGACTCTTTAAAATAAACTTTGGTTTCTTAGTAATGAGGAAGACATGTATTTCATCATGAACTCAAAACTAGATAAGAAGCTAAAAGAAGAACTTGTAGGTATTTCTATGCTTCCTTTCCCTTCAAATGATTTTATTTCTCATGGTCAATATGGAGTAGGTGTATCTTTATCTAATGCATTTAAAGGACTAAAAGAACCTACAATGTTTCCCACAAAAACATCCATCACAAATTCATTTGGGCTCCAACCCATCCCTCCCTCATCTTCTACTGCACCTTCCTTTCCGCTTTCATTAAGTACACCACATTATCTACCACACACCACACTAGGGGTTCTCCACATTTAGGCACAACCTTTAGGACCTCTACATACCCATTTCCGGGTGGTGTACTTGCGACAGAGATTCAACCTCCCTGGCATACACTTTCTAGCTATCCCTCTGGGAGTGCATCCCAGACATACTCGAGTATGGATCCTTTGGTATCGCAATTAGCCTCAATAGCATTATCTAGTGGACCATCCGATCATTCTATAGTGCCCCAACCGACATTTGGACAAGGCTATTGTGTTCCATTGCCTCCACCTACACCTACGGTATCACACGAACTGTGTCCATTTTAGTATCTTCATAGCAATCGGCACTCATTGGACATCGGCAACCTATTTTTGCCTATCCATCTTTAACCCCTCCTACTTCTTATCCAACACCACCATTTTATCCTCCATCTTATCCCATCTATCCATCTTCCTAGACACCTCATGGTTCTAGTTCCTCATCCACTAAGCATGCATTTAATGACAAGACTCGTTTTAACAAGTCAAACTACACCACTTGGTCCAATTTTATGAGGCATGTCTTAGACTCTCAGAACCTATGGAATTCAGTGCAAGGTTTGGAACCCCAACCTGATCAACTCATGGAAGGCTCGTAACACCTCCGCTATTGTCGAGCTCATACAATGCTTATTACCTAAGTTTTACTCTCAGCTTCAGCCTTTCGCATTTACATCCAAGCATTGTGCATACTTGACTGACCACTATGCAACTCAAGATAAGACCCATCGCATCAATTTGGATCGTAAGTTCCAAAATTTCTAAATCACAAACAAGGATGACTTGAAAGTCAAGTTGGCTAAGTATCAGCGTCTCCTCGCTGAGTTCTCAACCATTGGGGCTCCTAAGTCCTCTGACGATCAGGTTACCCTATTCCTTAATAAGTTGCCAAGAAAATATTTCCACATTGTGCAGCATGTGATTTCATAGCCTCAAATGCCCACATTTTATGAGTTTGAGTGTCAATTGTTGCATTACGCACACTTGTTCGATCAATTTCATAACACGTCCTCAATAGAGGAGGCTCTAGTTGCATCTTCTCAGAGGGGTCAACAAGGCAAGGGCACACAAAACTCAAATCAAAATCAAAATCAAAACAAGGCTAATAAATCCCAAGGAACCAATCAATCTGCACTTAACCTTGATGGGTGAATGTACCAAAAAAGAATAGGTATTGTGAACATTGTCAAAAGGCTGGTCATTATGACGACTAGTGTCAATCTAAGGCAAGAGGAACATAGCCAAAATCGAAGAATCAAACCCCCACAACCTAGTCAGATAACCCCCAACAAGGGAAGCAGGGAGGTGGCAACCCTCACCCCGGGCAATGGAGAGACCAAACGCACATTGCCACCAGTCCGTCATCACAATCCGCGAACTACTCAACTCCAGAGGGTTTGTCTAACTGGTGTGCAGAGGCCCACGTAATCTCCTTAGAGACATCGGATATAAGTCTTATTCACATTTGCGAGTTGTCTCCTAATGAGGTGCCTACAAAGGCCCACTCATAACATCCGAGCAAGTCAATAACTGTTTGGCTTGTGGATAGTGGAGCTACCCATCATCACATGACTCCTAGAGAGAACGTTTTTATTTTTTGAGCCCCTACAACCAGGAGTGTCCGCATAGGAAACAACTCCTTAGTCAATATTCAAGCCTAGGGTCACGTCAATTTTTCCATCGACCTGGGTCACAATCTAGCTTTGTTGGATGATGTCTATCATGTTCCCCAACTTGGGGTGAACTTGTCTATTCAGCAGCTTTGCCAATTGGGGCGAGCAATTTTCTTCACAGTGACCACAATCGAGGTCCTAGACTCTCAGATCGGTTTAGTAATTGCTCATCGCCAAGCATAGCCTAATGGCCTTTACCACACGACCCATTTTTTTACTGAGCCAATTGCCAATGATTCGGAGTTCCATCGCTTCTAGGCTTTGGTCCCACCACATACGAGCCAATGAACTCTAAGCGTCTTTGGCATTTTCGCTTAGGACATTTTGGCTACGACTCTCTTCATGAGTTGACGCGTCAAGGGATGGTTGAGGGCCTTCCACGCCTAAAACTATCTCAAGCGGTCTGTGCAACATGTCAACTAGGTAAGCAACACTCCTCAGCAGTCTATCACTCGTACTGTGAAATCCCTCAGGCTCATTCATGTAGAGCTTTGTGATCCCACATCCACTACTGCTTTAAATGGCGCACTGTATTTCCTTTTATCGTGGATGATTTTTCTAGATACATGTGGGTGTACTTCCTCAAGCACAAGTCCAATGCTTTTACTTATTTCAATGCTTGAATGTTACCCGTTCATAACCAAACTAGTTGCTATGTGGGTATTATGATGAGTGATTCTGATGGCGAGTTTACCTCCCACGAGTTATTTGAGTTTCTATAGGAGCATGGCATCTCATGCCAACTTACCTCTACCAACACCCCTACACAGAATGAAGTCGTAGAGCATAGAAACCAGGCTCTCCTAAATATGGGACGCTCTATGCTATTCGGAACATATCTCCCTTAGCGCCTTTGGTTCGAGGCTAAAAAGACTTCGTACAAGGCATTCTTTGGCTCTCGGCCTGTTATTTCTCACTTCAGAGTTTTTGGTAGTAGTGCTTATACTCACACTCTTGATGACAAGATAGGAAAGCTCACCCCTCAAGCAAATCTCTTGATCTTTGTGGGCTATTCTTCTGAAGCGAAAGCATATTGTTTGTTCAATCCTCGAACAAACAAGATGATCGTTCAAAGGGATGTCATCTTTGATGGCAGGGACATAGTGCAATCCTCTACACTGAACTCTTCATCCTCACCTTCACTCACATCATTTAAGATTGTGCGTACTGAGTCATGTCTACTACCCGCTCTTCCTAAAAATACTTCAGCTCTCAGGCCTCCTCTGTGAGGCCCGTTACCTTGCTGGTACCAACAAACCAAGCAGGATTCGAGGATCCTTCCACCAGATGTCACTCCGAAGGGCCCTAGAAGGTCTGCTCAGCTTGCCCCTCATGCTTCATATACATCATTGTTTACAACTGATTATATTGCGTATTCTGAGCCGGTGGAGGCTCTCCAAGACCCTCTAGTATGAGGCCATGGAGAAGGAACTAGATAGTATTGATCGAAATGGGACGTGAACATTTGTGGATCGTCCATCGGTCATCAAGACAAAATGGATTTTTAGGATTGTATCATGTAAAGATATGCTAGGGTTTGCACTGAGGAAACACAGTATATACAACCAAAACTAAAACACAAACACTCAGATAGAGACAAGCAAAACTAAAACCCTAAACGCAAAAACTCAAAACTCAAACACAGAGACAAATACACAAAGAAGAAAATCTGAAGTAAATGAATGTTGTAAATGAATATAAGAGTGTACAGAATCTCTAAGGGCAAAGCAATGCAGTATCGGAGAGTGACGTCCCTTGCAGACAGATCCCAAGTGCTGTAACCACCAGTTGAAGTATCAGAGTGCGGAGACAACCAAATGCTAATCACCAGAGTGTCAAGAAATTAAGGTGATAACAAGAGAGAGATTTGTTGATGTAGACGATCTGCTAGACAGCAAAAACGCACATACTACAACAATCACTTGGTGGGAGAGATGGCAATGTCACCTAGCACCAGATGTTAAAAGCACACATTGATCAGGTGCTATGATGGCACACCAGATAGAGACCTCCAAACAGCAAGGCGATGGCTAAAAACAAGCAACCTAGAGATGGATAGTGATGGGCTACAGTCATTGATGGTTGAACAACAGATGGTAGGTGGCTAATGGTTGAAATCTACACTACCTAGAGTTTGTGCCATCAAGCGACAATTTTGCAAATATTTTGACCAAGGCAATCAACCAACTGGTTCTACAATATCTTCTACCGTGGATCAACCTGGATACACTCTCCTCTACTTCTTCAAATTGACAGGGAGAGGGTGCTTCCCTCTCACTTCTCATTCCAATTTGAGACGAAGTGGTTTCGTTCTCTTGATAGTGATAATGTTTACAACTTTTTACTTTCAGGCATTTATTTATTATGCATTATGTATTCTAGACATTTGTAACTTCATCCGCACTGTCAGGATCGTCCTTTGCATTATCCCACGCATCAACATTCAGTTCGTATAAACATGTATCTGTGTGCATTTATCTCTTTTTTGTCACCCTTGGAGTGGTCAATTCTAGATCCATCATAATCGCAACATTGCACGTGATACTCTCCGAAAGCAATATTTCCCTATGCTTGCATGCTGGCTTTGCTTGTCTTGCTTGCTTACCTATCTGGCCTTTCTCTCCACATATTCTCCATATGATTGGCACACACACACACTTAGGAATCCCGAGACACTTATCCTAGTAGTATGGGATGGTTTTGTTTGTTGTATAAAGGTAGTGGAGCAATCCATCCTTATTTTCCCGTACTTCAAGGGACACTGACTCAATGGGACAGAAACTCATTCAAAACCATCATTTAATGCTAAATCTATAGAACATATCACACCAAAAGCACTACAAAAAAATCAAAATCAAAAAGTCCATTGTTGATTCCATCTGCCTTTGCAGGACTTAGTTAGCTCTTGGGCAACCCACGAGCACCCTTGGTCTGATACCCTAGCCTCTCTAGTGTGATCACTTGGGCTCCCTTGGTAAGATAACCATCCCCTCTATAGTCTTGGAAGGTCACTGGGTAGCTGACGTGCATCCTTTGCCCGATCCCTTGGCTGCTTTGGGGTGGGATGCCTTGGGTTAAAAATATATATATATCAAGGGCTTATTTCTCATGGCTTAGTTTTGCACCTAAGAGGGATCATTGAGCTCAAAATGTGTTAGTCTGACTTAAATATCCTTAAAACACACTTAATTAATGAAAAAAATCTCTTATTTTAAAAAGAAACGTGATCCTAGAGAGTTACTGTGTTCCACATGCAAAACCCTAATTTGAGTGCCCCAAAATTTCTATAATTAGACATGCAGCCCACCACTCTCCCTTAATCTAGTTTTTGCAAGTTTTTTGAGCCACATCTTTGCTGCCCACACCCCCTTCGTAGAGGACATCGCGGTCAGAGCTCCCACCAACCATCTATTGAGCTAAACCACGCTTTTCAACTGATTAGCATTTTTAAACAGCCCCAAAATACACTTCATTAATAAAAAACCCTAAAAAGGAGAGCAATCCGAGAGAGTTTCAATGGTCCTCCTAAGTTCAGATTTCACGTACATGATAGAGGAAGACTGTGAGGAGTACTATCGCAACAAGTACGGTGATGTTTACACCCCTCCTACCAATTTTACTACCATATTGGGACCGGCTGGTGAGACTAGCCAACTCTCGAATCATGGAGGATATACCGCATTTGAAACGTCTGGCAATCCATCTTCATCATCTCATCCAGGTCCAGTATTAGGTTCGTACAATCCTTTTGAGTTGCATGAATCAAAACCCTTGCATGTTTCTTCTTTTGAGATACACGATCCACATGGCTTTGCGTATGTGAACATCAATAAAGGGGGCTCTCGAAGTAAACGTAATTCAAGTACATCTACAACTTCTGTTTCATTTGAGCATGTAACACACGCTTCTCAATTCCCTCCTCTCTCACCCTCTTCTACATCACACCTTAATTACCTCTCATCATCTTTCCAAAACCTTGGATTACACTCCACATCCGCATCACACACGCTAGGGGTTGGATCTTCCATCCCCGCTCCTAGCACTTTCTCATTCTCTACCCCATTCTCTACCTCCTTGCACCTTGGTACTTCGTTAGGGAAAATGTCACCCTTTAACACAATCCCTCTCACCTTTCCACAAATAAGCACACCCATAGCACTTGGGATAACTATGATGGGCATTCCCCTCACTATCCCCAAATTCACATCTCATATGACCACTCACACGCAAGGGTTTCCATCCCTCTGCTTATGGTGCGTCTTTACACTCTCCTTGGGTTACACCTCCGTATGGATTCACATCTTCTACTCCAGATGTTCCCATCCCACCTCCTTGGGTTACTCATCTGGCTACCATGCCCATGCCTAGTCAGCCCATCCCTACCTATGGATCCACTTTGCATACTCACCAAATGCTTGGTGGACACTCTGGGGCCCATTCCCAAGTGTACTCCACTCCCCCATTCTATCCACATTACACTTTCCCCCATTATCCATCACCTAGCACTACCACTCTTGTTGAAACGGCCAAAAATGCCTTCACAGATAAGACTCGTTTTAATGGATTGAATTTTACCACTTGGTCAAATTTCATGCAATGGATTGAATTTTACCACTTGGTCAAATTTCATGCAACAAGTGCTTGAGTCTCATGGTCTTTGGGACTCCATCATTGGTCTAGAGCCTATGCCGAACCCTTGAGCTCACCCTAACTACATCCGTCAATGGAGAGCCCGCAATGCCACAGCCAATGTTGAGTTGATGCAAGGATTGCTTCTTAAGTTTCACTCTCAATTGCAGCACTTCCCGCTCATGTCTTAAGTGTTGGAGTCACCTTCTCGACCACTATGAGGCTAGAGATCGTACTCAACACATAAATCTCGACTTTGAGCTTCAAGAGTTCTCTATTAAAAAAGGGGATGATCTAAAAGTCAAGTTGACTAAATATAGGTGGTTAATCGCCGAGTTCGCCACTATTAACTCTCCGAAGTCAGACAACGATCAAGTTACATTCTTCTTGAATAAGTTACTCGAAAAATACTTCAATTTCATTCAACACGTCATCTCACAACCAAGATTTCCGACCTTCTACGAGTTTGAGTGTCACTTCTTGCATTATCCAAGGCTACATGATCAAGTCCACAAAAAATCCTCATCACAACCTTATTCCGAGCAAAGGGGGTTGGTTGCCTCTTCTTTGAGAGGGAAAACCAACAGTGGCAAGAACTCACAAGATGCAAAGGCAAGCCAATCCAAGGGTGACATCTCTTCCTCAAACGGAACCAAAGAATTCAAACCTATCTGATAGCAACTCCCTAAGAAAAATAGATTTTGCACACACTGCCAAAGATCTAGCCATGTGGACGAGAAGTGTCGCTTCAAGACCCAAGGTCTCCCAGCTAAAAAGCCTCAACGCAAACCGCTGCAATTGCACAGTCCAGTGGGGCTGTGCCTCCCGTTGCTTCATCTGCTCCCTCAGCACTAGCTGCTGCTGGACGTGGCTTTTGGATAGCCTCAAAAGACCGTCTCTTTCACTACCCCTAAGGGATTGTCTAATTGGTCTACAAGTTCCGATCCCATTGCACTTCATGCATCCATCTTCCCTCCCTCTCCACCTCATTAGGCATTTCATTGGCAGAGATTTGCTACTAGGCATACACAATGGTGACCACACTCTTAGACTAGCATGTCTCTAGATCCCTTAGGATACCCTCGGTCAGTCTAGAATCCATTTTTTGTATTGTAAGAGCCGGGCCTATAGGATTCATTGTCCTTAGCTTTTCCCCCTTCTTATTTCTTCCGCTACATTTACTCACACATACACATTCATTGCATTGTACTTTCAACTAGCTTTTTCTTTCTGTTATGTTTTGTTTTTGGAGCATCTAACTACTGACCTCTGTGCTTGCAAATTCTTATCTCTTTTGCAAGGTTTTATATTTTAGTCGAGCTAACTTGCAAGTTTTCTTTGGTCCTTCCTAGGTTGAAGGCATAGGGATGTGCACCGTTCCTTTCATGGTTTCATCATCCTAGGAGTGTTTGCTCTTCTTCTAGCATGGAGGCTTCCGCTCCCGTGACAGATCATGCAACATCTCTCTTGATGCTATCATAGTGGTGACTTCTACCTTGCTCTTCCAACAAGGTGCTTCATCCTTCTCATCATCTTCTTCCACTCATCATGGTACTAACATTAGGCTCCTCTTCCTCTCCTTCGGCATCTACATCCAAGTTGAGAGGGGATTCCTACCTTTCTTGGTATTCTACAAGCTTCAACACTTTGTCTTCAACATCGACTTCTGCCCCCCTATTGTACCTTTCCCCTTTGCATTGCATGATTTCATCATCTTTATACTAGGGCGCTTGGACAAGTGAACAATTTTTCCACATGGAACACTATCCAAGTGACACCTGCTGCATAAGCATTCTTCAGTATGTAGCATACTTTGTATCTCATTGTGCAAAGCCCCACTTCAGCAGATCCTAAGCTGTTTCCACCGACGGCTATTGTCACCATACCACCATACTTCTTCATCACATGGATATCTCATCACCTTTCTTTTTCCTTATCATCGACACCCTCGAGTGGATGGGTAAGCTTGCATTGTTTTGTGATGTGTTGGGAATACCCTTCCTACTCCCATCTTCTGGGTCACTGCTACTTAATCGACCGCATCCCATAAAATTTACCTCTCACTTAAAAAAAGAATGTTAAGTTCAATGCGGTTCCATCCGCCTTTGTAGGGCTTGGTAGATCACTGGGCAACCAACGTGTAACCCTTGTCCAATGCCCTATCCTCTCTGGGATGACTTCTTGGTCTCCCTTGGTAAGATAACCATCACCTTTGTAGTCTTGGTAGGCCATTGGGCAACCGACATGCACCCTTTGTCCGATGCCTTGGCTGCTTTGGGGTGGGACGCCTTGGGGCAAGTAAAAAGCAAAGTGACTGACCTAACTTTTCAACTCAATTTTGGGTCTGAGAGGGAGCGTTGAGCTAAAATACGCTTTTCAACTGATTAGTGTTCTTAAAGAGCTCCAAAACACACTTAATTAATGAGAAACCCTAAAAAGGAGAGCGGTCCGAGAGAGTTTCAGTGGTCCCCCAAAAACCCTAATTCTTTGGGGCACCCTTCAACATCTATAAATAGGCAGGCTGTCCCCATTCAGCCTTACTCCCATCTGTGCACGTTTCTCACCCTTGAGTGCAGATTTCAGCCATCAGTTCACACACATGTGGGTGTTCAATCCTAACGACTGCTACAATACCTTCCCTCTACTACATTTGCACCTCTAGTGCATAGGCGAAAGCTGGCAGCCCATCTCCCTTGTCAGGTGACCTTCTACTACTATGTTTGGACCTCTTCATCACCTGGCGATAGCTAGCGACTGTATCTATAGCTTGTGTTTGGTGTCTTCTCTCTTGGCAATAGCTTCCTCCATCAAGTGACAGCTCCTCCTCTTCAAGTGACAGCTGTGTTTGCTGCATCCTCTCCATCCTACACTCCAACTGGTGGTCACAGACTTGGGATCCATCTCCAATGGACATCACTCTCAAACACTTTGATCTGCACTTGAGTATTTGTACACTCTCACATTCATTTACAGTATTCATTCACTTCAGAGTTGTATTCTTCTCTCCCTTCTTTTGTTTATGTTTGACTTTCTGAGTTTGAGTTTTGAGTTTTGCATTAAGGGTTTGAGTTTTGCTTTATGTGTTTGTGTCTGTCTCTTTGTGTTTCTATCATGGTTGCACACTGTATTTCCTCAATACAAACCCTAGCAATTTCCTTCACACCATCTACTACCATCTCGTGCTTGATTCCAGCCTTCATCACCTGTTTGCAACTGTCGCCAAGTCCCAAGAGCTATCACCTATAGTTTGATGCTGACTTTAGTATCCGGTGGTATCACCATCAACGAGGAACTGTCGCACAGATTTTCCCTCTCCTTTGAATGATGTGTTTTCAATTTTTCGTTGCCGCCCTGGCATTCTCTCATCTCTGTCTGCTACATTTCCACCTAACAACTGTCGTTCAGATTTTCTCTCCACACGTACTTGCGTTTTTAGTCTTTCTCTCACCTGCACCATTGTCTGCATTAGATCTAGCCCTCTTTGGCTGCATTTGCTGATGTTCAACACTTGGAGGCTTTCTTTGCTGCAACTTGAGATTTGTTCGAAGTACAACACACTCTACAACTCATAACCTCTGCCTTGATCTCAGAGATACAAGAGTTCGAGATTCAGTATTCACTGTATAGTGTGTTTGTTGTATGAGCACTATATATTCATTATCCATTCACTTTATTATTCACTATCTTCATTGTCTCTGTGTGTTAGTGATCAGGTCCTGGCCGCCGGCAGCCAGTCGGACTACCACGTGGCAGTCCAACCTGTTACTGCACCAGTCAGCTGCAGCGACCTGCCTATTTCTGGCGATTTTATCTTGCCTATTTATAGCCGATATTCGAGCAGTCTTCTCCCACTTGTGATCGCAGATTCAGGCTGGAGATTCGTGCAGATTCCGTCTCTGTTCGCAGATTTCAGGCAGGGGATCGTGCAGACTGCAGCGGACTTCGAGGTGAACAGCAAGTTGCATCGTCGAGGTGGAGACACGCAGTCCAGCGCGCTGCGCCCGTGTACATATCTGCATATCTTTGTATACAGCACACTTATACAGCAGATCTTCATCTTCCACTGTCTCTTTCTCTCTCTTCTCTCTGCATTCTCTCTCTCTCAGTCTTGATCCCACGCTTCCGCATCGTTGCACTCTGACACTATGTTACCCTAACCCTAACCCTAACTGAGTTTATTAGTCTGTGCTTTATCATACGATTGGTTTTGTGTTTTTTGTGTTTAGAGCATTTTTTCATACCACATGCATCACACTAAACCAGAATGACTTCCTTAGATCAGGCAATACAAGCACAAGATCTTAAGTCATCTTATCCTTCAATTTTTCAAATGCTAAAATTTCCACTGCTGTCCATCTAAATGGAACATTTTTCTTCTGCAAAGCATGCAATGGAGATGCAATTTCAACAAACCTGCATACATACTTCGTGTAGTAAGAACATAAGCCCAAGAAGTTACGTATCTCATGCACATTTTTCAAAGGTGGCCATGATCTATTGCCTCAACCTTTGCAAGGTCCACGCAAATAACATCAACATATGCCCCAAAAAGTGGACTTCATACAAAAAGGATTTACTTTTCTTGTCATTTATAACCAGCCTATGCTTACACAATTCATTGAACACAATGCCCAAATGTTTACTATACTCTACCTCATTCTTTGAATAGACAATCATGTCATCAAAGAAAGTGCCTACAAATCCTCTATGTGGCCTGAAGATGCAATCCATCATCTGATTGAAAGTGACGGGAGCATTCATAAATCCAAAAGACATAACAAGAAACTCATATAACCCAAAAGATATCCTAAAAGTTGTCATAGACACATCCTCCGATCTAACGTATATATAATAATACCCACTTTTCAAATCTTTACCATTAAATATGGCTATCTCATACAATCTATCCATAGTATCATCAATCCGAGCAATTAGAAACTGGTTCTTCATCATGATTTTGTTCAAAGCACGATAGTCAATGCACATACCCCATAAACCATCATTTTTTTACACCAAAAGTACTAGAGAACAAAAAGAAGATGAGCTGGGCTCAATTGGTCCTTTTTCTAACAGCTCATTCATCTGACTTGTACTCTCCTCTTACTAGGTTGCATTGACTCTATAGGGTGGCTTATTAGGGAGGCTACTTTCATGAATAAGATCTATGCCATGATCTTCAAGCCTTTCAACCAGTAGCTACCCTGCAAGTGACTATGAAAAGCAATCAACATATATTTTCAAAAATAACATGTGATCCTTCTCTAACATTCAACATGTTTCCAACATTCTCACTATCATCTTTATCCTTAGTAAAAACCAAGTACGGTGAAAGATAATTGTTCATTACTTTAGAAATGGCAACTGCAAATACAATAGGGACAAATTCCCCTTTCAGTTCTACATCAAGTGTGAGCATCTTTCCCTTATGTTGAATAGTGATCTCTTTTGCATGTGAATCAATCATTGCATGCATACAGTGCCACCATAGCATACCGAGCAGTGCATCACAACCCTCAAGTGGAGCAATGAAGAACTCTTTGTTGTCCACATATCCCTATATATACAGCTAAAGCTTTCCAATGAGCAGTGTGACAGGCTCTGCATGGCCTACACATGCCATTCCAACTTCCCCCATGGGTCCCATCTCATCCTCTGTGATGCCTAGACAGGCTGCCTTATTAATAGAGATGAAGTTGGCTTATGCACCATTATCAAAGAAAATCAATGAATACTAATTCCTAATTTTGCCCCATGCTCTACACAACTCACTAGCATCATTATTGGGTTGATCAGTAACAACATCACACACCAATCTCACTGATGTTTTAGACTTCTTTCACTTAAGATCTTCCTAATTTTCTAATTTTCCAACTTGTTGCCTATTGGGACAATCCCTTGCAATGTGACCCTCCTATGAAACATTTATTTGTAGCCATCAATTCCCTACACTATGCCAATGTTTTTGAGCCCTTTCTTTGTTGTTTTGGCCTCTTTTCAAGCTGATTTTCAAATCGGCCCCTTTTCTCAACCTTCAACAACTTTTTATTCAACTTCTCCCCACTCTCTAGGAAGCCCAAATCCTTCCCACATAGCAAATCATTTGGTATAGCAGCAATCTCTACAAGCTGAGACATCCTAGAGACAATGGATTCAATGCAAAAATCCCTTATTCCTTTAAGCAGCCCACAAACATATTTTTCAACTTGCTCACGAAAGGGTACAAGGTGATAAGAAGTGATGGGCAACAATACATCCCAAAACTTCTTATTGTATTGCTCCAAATTCTTGCATTCCTTAGCATACAGCTTATTCTAAGCTATCATGATGTCCACCTCAGATGTACTTGTCAACCAATTCGATACAAACATTTGCTTGAATTGTACCTATATTGACAGTGCTCTACCTTGCATCAAAAGAGTGGACCACCATTGCAATAGATTTCCCTCTCTTTGAGGACTTGGTGAAGTTTTGTTAACAGGATTGTTACCTCATGTGTGAATCTGTGTACGCCAGTTGGACTAGGCACACTAGTCATTATTTAGGCATTGTTTTAGTGATTTTTTGTGTGGCATTTTATGCCAGTCAACCAGCATTAAATGTTGGACAACCAACTACCATATTTGACATATTTTAGGCCTATTTACTACATGGTTCCTCCTCCTCCCATTCACTCATCATCATTCTTCAAGTGGTCTTCTTGTTGGAGAGACGAGCCAGTATCGATGCCTACGCAGCTAGTGACAAATTGTTGTACACATCATTCTTGTGTTTGGTATATGGATTCCATTTTCCGAGCACATCTTTGAGTTCTCTTCCTTTGCACTATTCTTCTGTTTTCTTTCTCTTCTATTTTGTGTTCAGCAATTTATTTCAACACTTGTCTATGCTTCCATTGCTGCACCACTTCTGACATGGTATGAGATTGCAAGATCTAGGTTCCTGTTGTGATTTTTTTACTGATTAAAAGTCCTTCCCCCTACTGATCAGGCGTGCGTTTTTTAGACATTTTCTACCCCTGATCATGGCTGGGTGACTATTTATACATGCCATTTTTACTGGTTTTGGCAGTTTTGGACTGGTTTTTATTCATTTTGTAGCAATTCGCCTTCGTTTTTCATCAAATTTTTTGTTATATTGCATGTGAGCTCTCACTTTGTGAAGTCTTTTCTATTGGTTTGGCTGTATTCTCTCTATACATACCTTTTATTCTCTATCTTCTCTTCTTATCCTCTCCAAATGGCTCATCCGTGCACTTCTACAAATCATAAGTTGCATGGACCTAACTATCTTACTTGGAGTGTTGTGATGAAAGTTTGGTTTGTGCAAAAGCAGATTTGGTACATTGCATGTGAAGCTATTCCTAAGCCTCAACATCCTTTTCCTATTCCCGAAGATTTTGATGAGGACAACTATGAGGAAGTTGTGCTTACATGGGATTCAAATGATGCACATGTATTCTATACTGCCTCAATGTATTTCTAAAGAAGTTCTATCGGCGGTTACCTCCTATCGAACATCACCAAAAATATGGTCGACACTTCAAATGTTGTACGAGGCACCTTCTCCCATGCGTGCTATGACTCTTTACGGACAACTTCCACAAATGAAGTTTCAGCCGACATATTGAGCTAAAAATGCATTAGTCTGACTTAAAAAGCCCCAAAACACGCTTAATTAATGAAAAAAGAAAGGTTATCCTATCGATTCTACGGATCAAGAGCTCCTACCAACGCGCCGTTGCTCCATCGCCCCCGACATCTCCAGTGCGCCCCCCCCGCTATCCCGTGGCGTGCGCCACCAGCTCCGCGCCATCCTCCCTGCCTTCTCTGCCACCTGTACCCTGTCTACCCACCAAAGCGACCCCCCCGTCTCTCCCCAGCTGGACTCCTCCCCCCCAACATGACCCCCCCCCCCCTCGTTAGTCCCCGCTCGACACGCCTTCTGCCCCTCCCCCCCTGCACGCCTCGCTTCCCCTACCGCAAACACGCCATTTCTGCCCCCACATGGAAACCTGCCCGCCCCCCCACCCGCCTGAACTCGCGACGTGTCCTCTTGCCTAAGGATCTGGTTCCCCGGCTCCACCGCGCCCCCCCCCCCCCCCCCCGGCTTTTCCCATATTGTGGCCCGCAGCACTGCCCAATAGGCCTAACACAATCTCTCGCCTCGCTGCGAGCTAGACTACAGCAGTATCCAACACCTCTTCCACCGTGTAAACAAGCATTCCCCACCCCCCCCCCCCTCCTCGCCATCGGCCCTTCTCCCCTCCACTTGCTCCCTTCCTCTACAGCAACATACTTCCCCCTCCTCCGGCAACGTAGCAGCGTGAGTGGTAGGTCCTCAATTGGGACGCGCAATGGAAACCTCTAGTCAAACGCCGGCACATTCTACGAGTGCCCCCCAGTCAAACACCTTGCACATCATCCTCTCTGAGGAACAGCTCTTCGCCGTCCGGGCCACAGAGTTGGAGCTGAAAGAAACAGCGATCTTCCATCAGGTCGTTGGACATTCCCCATCGAGAGCCCAGTTGCGGGATTGGCTCCACTCCAGGTTGCGCATTGGCACAACGCAGATCTTGGAGGCAATGCTCATGGGCTGAGGGATCTTCATAGTTCGACTCACCTCTACAGACGCAGCCCCTGAGTTGGTGGAGAGCTCCCCCTATGCCTCCACGAAGGGGGGCATCTACATGGTTCCCTGGTATAGCGGCTTCACAATGGAGTGATTTACGCTCCACAACAGTTTTCTCAAACACCCAGTCACCCTAATTTTTCCCAGACTAGCGATAGAATACCGCCAATTAGTGGAGAACTTTGGACGCCTTTTTGGCACAGTTCTCCTTGCTTCCTTTGCGAATGCAGTGACAGCTCTGCAGGAGTCCCAAAGGTACGAGTGGCCATGAAAGACACAAAAAGCATACCAAAGTTCCTAGAGATTGAGGCTGGAGGTCACTCCTTTAGGCAACAAGTCATTGTGGCTGGTCAACCAGAGCAGTGCTTGCGCTGCCATGACTTTGGACATCAGGCAGCAAATTGTACGCATTTCGGAGCCAAGGCGGCTCTGGCGACGAGCCCACAGGTGGACGCCGACAGCTTCACACGCGTCCAGAGATGACACAGAGGGAGACGGCAAAGGGGGCCGCAACCAACGCCTCAATCGCAACCTCAATAGCAGGGCACAGGACGGCGAACGACACCCCCTCGGCAAAGCACTCCGCAGCCCCCCTGCCCATCCCACCCGGCAGGACCGTAGTCCCCCACAACCACCACTCGCGCCACAGACTACCCCACCTAAGATTCCACAGCTCCCACAACCCCCACACCCTTTCTCCCCCACCTCCCAAGCTCCCCCCACTGACCCTGGCCCACAGTCCCCCCCTTTCCAGGGCCACCAGCCCCCCCCACACCCGCCACATACTTCCGACCATCCCACCATCCCTCGACCATCTTCCCCCCTACCATCTCCCCTGCCGAGCACCCCCCTGATCCGCACCCATTTCAGATGATTCCCCCCAGACCCACTCCCGCTCCTCCCACAAGAGGTGATGAGCCACACACACCTACATCCTCCTCGCACCAACAGTCTCCCCCCTCCCACACAGCCACCAGCTCATCTGCCCCTGCCGCCCGTCACACCTTCCCAAGACAGGCACAATTGTTGCCACGAGTTTTTCCGCAATGGACCACCGGATGGACCAAACTACTCTTTCTTCTTTCAGTCCTCTCACTCAAGGGATTGGACAATGACACAGATAGAGGAGAAGTTGAAGAGTCAGGTGGCAGACCACATCTCCTAATGACTAGGAGAAGAAAAACTAGCAATGTTTGCAGAGCAGTGGCCTGGTTGCATAATGGACATTAATCGGTGGGCTGGTGCCAAGGTCCCACACTTGAGCATTATCTTTCACGCCCCTCCACAGTGAAGGGCTCTGAGGGATGTGGTCTAGTGGCCCCTAGCACAAGTGGCCTGTTTCTACCAATGTACCGAGTCACGACTCTCAGCATTGGCTGATAGATGCATTGATAGTACCAGCCGAGGGCCACCATGGGGGACTGGAGTTCACCGGCCAGACCTGCGGCAAAGCGTACTTGCATGCCCCATAGTTTCTCATCCTCATCAGCAGCCTCCACACTGAACAGATGTTTGTTCGGTCAATCGCAGGTTTTCCCATGAGCTTACACCTTGCATCTTGGAATGTGAATAGTCTCCACTACAGTGGGGCACGTGGTTCCAAGAAGATTGTTGTTCGATAGGAGCTACAGCCTGCCCTTGCCAGACGGATCGACATTTTACTTCCATAGGAGCACAAGCTCACTCCCTCCCAAGCCCAGCATGTAGCAAAGGTACTCCCGTGCAGCTCGCACACTTACTGGGAGCACGCCATAGGTCCCCACGGCAGGAGTGGAGGCGTATGCACCTCTATTGGCCCGAGTCTCACCTCCTGTGTACGAGACCACGGAACAATAGTGGCAGGGAGAGTTCTATGGATCAGACTGGATATTGGGGACTCCTGCCTTGGAGTCCTCAATGTCTATGCCCCTACGGAGGTTAGGGCATGCAGCAGGTTCTGGGTGGAGATTGTGGATGGACTCCCGGACGTGGACTCCTAAATCGTTGGAGAAGACTTCAACAACCTAGAGGCTTTGGAGGACCAGCAGGGCAGAGGCAAAGACTATCAGGGCATGACCGGGAAGGAGCAGGAGGCATGGGAGGCATTTCTATTGGCAGTAGGTGGACCTGATGCTTGGAGAGACCCTGCCTTCCACAGGAGGGAGAGGTCGTTGGACTTCTCTTGATGGCACAGGCTGCTAGGTGGAGTCCTGTTAGAGCGGTTGGACAGGTTTTATGTGGGAGAGCGGGGAGGCTCTCATGGAGGCCAAATTGGGCAGTTGGCAAACACCACGTTATCTTATCATTGCCCGGTTCTCCTGACACTAGATCCCCCATTATCTGCCCTAGACACTCAATCATGTACGATCCAGGACTCCATCTATAGGAGGGAGGAGCTGACGAGATAGATAGAGCAGCTCTAGACTAGGGAGTGGGGCAGGAGGGACCGGATCGCAAAGGAGGTTGCAGAGGTCCTAGCTGAGTCGAGCAGAATCTGCCAAGAGGCAGCCATATAAGCCAGGTAGCAGAGCTGGGAGGAGGAGAGAGCGCTCCGGCGGGATCTTGCAGCCACGCAGAGATTACTACAGGAGGCACCAGGGGATCCCACCCTCCGCGTAGAGGAGGTGCAAGCACGAGCAGCCATTGTTGGCCTAGAGGACAGGCACTCTCAATTCTCTTTCCGCACCTTAGCAGCTTTTTGAGCGCGGAAGGGGGACACGATGTGCAGGGAGTTTTTCCAGGTGCACCAGCCTCGCACCTCTGGAGAGCATATACGCAACCTTCAAGATCAGTATGGAAGGACTCATTCTAGCCCAAATGAGGTGACGGAGATTGCCACTGATTACTACAAACGCCTTTTCCAGCATGAGAAAGCCTCAGCTAGAGGACAGCGATGTAGGCAGCAGGTCTAGGATCACATCCCGTCCCTTGTCACAGAGGAGATGGGACGCTCCCTCATAGCCCCCTTTACAAAGAAGGAACTACACGAGACTTTCCATACACAGGATGGGCAGAAATACCTAGGAGAGAATAGCTTCTCTAAGGTCTTCTTTACTACCTACTAGGAAGTGGTGAAGGACCCCATACTGATGGCCTTCCATGAGATTTTCACTTCAAGACAGATGCTAGGGAGCCTTTCGGCAAGCCTTCTCAATCTTCTCCCCAAAGGGGGAGACCGACTGGAGCTTTCCCAGTGGAGACCGATCACCTTATTGTCAGTGGCCTATAACGCATTGGCAAAGATGATTGGTACGTGACTACGCCCCGTGCTGCTAGACATCATCCATGAAACACAGACAGGCTTTGTCCAGGATAGGAGTATCCTAGACAGTGTATTCGCCTTCTTTGAGGCAACAGAGTGGGCTCAACACAGTGGGCAAAGACTGACCGTACTACTCTTGGATTTCAAGAAAGCTTATGACAAGGTGGATTGGGATTTCCTAGAGGGCCTCATGGTGAGGTTGGGTTTCCCCTAGGCTTGGATTCGTGGAGTCGCCGCACTTTATAGATCAGCCACCAGCAGGATTCTCATAGGTGGTAGGCGAGGGGAGGAGTTTCGGCTGGAGAGATCGGTCTGGCAGGGCTGCCCCCTGGCCCCGTACCTGTTCTTACTCTTTGCAGAGGTGACGTCTCACTTCCTCAGGTCCCATGTGACGGATTATGCGGCCTCCGACTTCCCGTGAGAGAGGAGACTGAGTTGCTAGACTCAGAGTACGCAAATGATATAGCACTCTACATAGAGGATGATGAGTTGATGTTGGAGAGAGTGAGTCTAGCTCTTGAGGTGTTTCTGTTCCGCAACGAGAGTGAAAATCAACTAGCAAAAGTCAGTTGGTTTCCTCACAGGCCCCGACTCTAGCACAGAGTGGGGCGTCCACCTAGGATTTAGATGGGTGAGCAGGAGGCAAACCGTCCCGTACCTAGGGTTCTAGGTGGGACTCCACATCGCTCCCGCCTAGCAGTTTCTTCCAGTCCTCGATTCTATTCGAAGGAAGTTGACCCACTGGAGAACGGCTCGCCTCTTACTAGCCGGCCAAGCCCTGCTGGTTAACTAGGTCCTCCTAGCGACGGCCTAGTACATCACCTCGTGCAGGTGCTTCTCCTCATCCTACGTAGTGCAGCTTTGCCGCCTAGTGCGGAAATTTCTTTGCTCTGGGTCAAATGGCTCCAGGGATTCCAGGGCCAAGGTGGCATGGGCGACCACCATACGGCATCGGTCAGAGGGAGGGCTTGGGATCATAGACCAAGAGTTTCAGAGTATGGCCCTCTTGGGCAAGCTAGTTGTCCACGGCCTCACACCGAGAGGGCAGACCTGGAAGGTCCTATTGCAAGAGGGTCTTCAAGATTGTAGACTGAGGCTTGGCGGTGAGAGGAGGCCGTCCCTGAGATGGATCTTCATGTCATCCCAGATCACCCCCCCCCCCCAAATCACCTTTCCTACGTAGCTTACTCCGCGTGTGGCATGGCCTCCATAAGGCCCTAATCCGAAGCCCCCCAGGCTGCCAGGAGGAGATAAATTGTCAGCCGGTGACCTGGAACCCCCAGGTCAAAGATCGGGAAGGGGCACAAATTGGCGAGCACCCCCACATCCAGTAGGTTGGTTGGGAGGCTGGCCCGGCTCATACCATCATGACATGGCGGGAGGTGTACAGGATGGCGAACGAGGAGATGCTGCAGCGAGTATCAGGCTGCCAAAGAGGAGTGGAGTTGAGGCAAAGGGAGATAGACGCAGCGATACCTCCGAAGTGGCTTGGTCCCCCGATACCAATGCCGATAGAGCCCGAGGAGATATGGGCTGCCAAGTTTTCACCAGTAGACATCCCCCTACAAGTAGCAGGTAGAGTGGGCGGTGCCCCGCAAGGGACTTTCTTCACCGTTCAGGAGGGGGGGCGTCTGGCCCTTGATAGAGAGCAGTAGGATGAGGGGATAGCTGCCCTTTCGTGGAGGATTCGGGTGGTGGGCCTTCAGGGGAAGACATGGCAATTGGACCCCTATGTTTTCTAGAAGGAGCTCAGGGAGTAGCACCTTTGGATCTGGGAGGGCAGACCACTTGATGAGCTAGAGTGGAATCCAGGAGAGTGGCTATGACTGACCACTGCAGTCGCCAAGAAGCCATCAAGGTTCCTGGAGTACACTATCAAGATTGGCAGACACGTACTAATGCACGAGGATATGGATTGGGCGCCATCACGTAGCAGGCACTGAGCAGAGCATAGCATCACGAAGCCATTCTGACGAACCTTCTGATGCCTCCTATGGGATAGCTGAAGGCCAAGGAGGGTATCGTATTTCTTATGGCTAGTGGCACATGGAGGCTTGGCAATGGGAAGTTGGCTTGCCTAGATGCAGAAGGAGGGAAGTTGTAAGTGTTACATACAGTAGCCTCTGGAAACCCCAAAGCACTGCCTTTGGTCATGTGAGGAGGTGTGGCTCGTGTGGAGAGGAGCATGCCGCATCCTTCGCCGTACACCACCCAACCTTGGATGTATCTCGTGGGGAGCTTTCTGCTGGCAAGCAATCAGCTAGGGCTGTTACCTTCTGTATGAGGCCGGGATGCAGGACACGATATTCATCATTGAGGCAGGGTCATGCGCAGTGGTCGGTTTGGAGGCTCTACCTATCCGCCAGGTACTAGAGCCCACAGCAGACTGCTCGGAGGTATGGGAGATCATAGGAAGTCTTACTGGATGGCATATCTAGAAGGCGCGGTGTCATGAGACTTTCGACGGAGAGAGACTTTCAACACAGGTGACCTTAGCAGAGCTCTGGACTTCCATCATCCACTCCCTCCGAGGCCCTCGAGATCAAGTGCAAGGCAAGTCCACGGCTCGTCAAGAGCTTCGTGGTCATTTCATGCATACCTGGGGCGGCCAAGACCTATTTTTCGTGATGCAGGCAGGCAGCCCCAGATGGCGATACAATCCCCCTCCATGGCTTCTTGCCCCCATCCGCCCCAGACCGCCCTGAGAGGCTTGTATACATGATTTATTTGTGTTTCTACATCAGCTCCAACTGGTCTGTTGAGCATGAGCACTCCGCTGTAATCAGTTTCTTTGAGTAATATAATCAACCACATTTTATTTGCAAAAATATATATAATTAATGAAGAAAACCTCTTATTTTAATAAGAAACATGATCCTAGAGAGTTACTCTGTTCCACATGCAAAATCCCAATTTGGGTGTCCCAAGCTTTCTATAAATAGGCATGCAACCCACTACTCTCCCTCAATCTCCTTTTGGCAAGTTTCAAGAGCCTTAACTCTGCTGCCCACACCTCGTTCGTGAAGAACACAACGATCAGAGCTACCACTTGCTACCATCTGGCACCTAATTCCAGCCTTCCTCGCATGTTTGCAGCTATCATCGCCTACAATTGGTTGTTGTCGCCATCAACTAACAATATCACCATCATCTTCTCTCTCCTCTAAATGCTGCATTTTGGTTTCTAGTTGCCATTCTGACATTTTTTCACCGTTGTCTACTACATTTGCACCTAACAACTGTTGTGCAAATTCTCTCTCCTCAAATACCTGTGTTTTTAGTCTTTCTCTCTCCTGCACACTGCCACTTGCATCAGATCCAACCTTCCTTCTTGGAGAGGGTGGTAATTCCTAATTAAGCACTTAATACAATAATTAGCAAATAAACATAAATTGAAATGCACAAATTACCTTAATAATCTCGAAAATTAGACACCCTGTTGGCCCCAAAACTAGCATCCCTTTCAATATTTGTTTACCTTGATTGCTAATGGAATGAGTACAAGCTAAAATTCACAATCACCTTTGCTATTCCAAAAAGCCTCTTTGCTATAGCAACAATCAACAATCAATTCGAGCCAATTGCCCCTTGATTTTTCACCCGAGACTTGCACAAATGGAACTAGCAATTGCCCAAATGCTACCACAAATTACAATGAATGGGCTGGCATCTGAATTCCTTGACCATTACACACATTTCACATGTTGAATTCAATGTACGATGTCTTCACCAATTGGCACAAGTCCTAAGGTGGCTATCTTAAAGGTGTAGAAGATGACTTCTTCTTACCCTTACTGTCCTTCTTCGGAGCATTCAAAAATCGGGTAAACTAAGGATCCTTTGCCAAGTCAACGAAAAGATTTGTTGTTGTTGTCATCCAATTCTTGAAGTAGTCATTAAGTTCCTCTTTACTTTGTTGGTTATTAGCCTCATCATGCCCTGAAAGCCCTACATCTTGCCCAACATCAATATTTTCATCTTGTTGTCCATGGTTTGAGCCTTGTCCAAGATCAGGCATTACGTTTCCTTCATTCCCATGTGAATGTTCATACTGAGATTTTTTACCCAAGACTTACACAAATCGAACCGCCAACTCAAAACTAAGTAAGAAGCTAAAAGAAGAACTTGTAAGTATTCCTACCCTTCCTTTTCCTTCAAATGATTTTATTTCTCACGGTCAATATGGAGTAGGTGTATCTTCATCTAGTGCATTTAATGAACAGAAGAAACCTATGATGTTTTCCACAACAACATCCATCACAAATCCATTTGGGCTCCTACCCATCCCTCCCTCATCTTCTATTGCACCTTCCTTTCCGCTTTCATTGGCCCTCCCTCATCTTCCGCTGCACCTTTCTTTCCGCTTTCATTAAGTGCACCACATTATCCACCACACACCACACCGCGGGTTTTTGTGCATTTAGGCACAGCCTTTAGGACCTCTACATATCCGCTTCTGGGTGGTGTACCTATGATGGAGGCTTGACCTCCCACACACACACTTTTGGGCTATCCATGCATCCTAGACATACTCGAGTGTGGATCGTTTGGTACCACAGTTTGCCTCAATGGCATTACCTAGTAGACCATCCAATCATTCTATAGTAATCTAGCCGACATTTGGACAAGGCTATTGTGCCCCAATGACTCCACCTACACCTATGGTATCATATGGATCTATGTCCGTTTCGGTATCTCCACAACAATCGGTACTCATTGGACATCAACAGCCTATTTCTATCTATCCACCTTTACCACCTCCTACTTCTTATCCACCACCACCACCATCCTATCCTCCATCAAGCCCCATCTATCCATCTTCCTAGACTCCTCATGATTCTAGCTTCTCATCTGCTAAGCATGCATTTAATGACAAGACTCGTTTCAAGGGGTCCAACTACACCACTTGGTCAAATTTGATGAGGCATGTCTTAGACTCTCAAAACCTATGGGATTTAGTACAGGGATTGGAGCCCCAACCTGATCCTGCCCTTATTCTATACGAGATCATCTGCTCATGAAAGGCTCATAATGCCTCCGCTATTGTTGAGCTTATGTAGGGTTTATTGCATGAGTTTCACTCCCACCTTCAACATTTCAACTTAGTATCTGAGCCTTTGGTACACTTGACTAACCGCTATGCGGCTGGAGATAGGACCCGTCGCATAAATTTGAATCATGAGCTCCAAAATTTCAAAATCATAGACAAGGATGACTTAAAAGTCAAGTTGGCTCAATATTGGCATCTCCTCACCGAGTTTTCAACCACTGGGGCTCCTAAGTCCTTTGACGATTAGGTTATCCTATTCCTTAACAAGCTACCAAGAAAATATTTCCATTTTGTGCAACATGTGATTTCACAGTCTCAGATGCCCACATTTGATGAATTTTAGTGTCATTTGTTGCATTGTGCATGGTTGTTTGATCAATTTCATAACATGTTCTCAATAGAGGGGGCTCTAGTTGTATCTTCTCAGAGGGGGCAACACACAAAACTTACATCAAAATCAAAATCAAAATAGGACTAGTGAATTCCAAGAAAACAATCAATCCACACTCAAACCAAGATGGCAAAATGTACCTAAAAAGAATCAGTATGGTCAACATTGTCAAAAGGTTGGCCATTATGACGATGAGTATCAATCTAAGGCACGAGACACACAGCCCATAATGTACCTAAAAAGAATCAATACGGTTAACATTGTCAAAAGGCTGGCCATTATGACGATGAGTATCAATCTAAGGCACGAGATACACAACCCAAATCCAAGAATCAAACCTCCACATCCTAGTCGAGTAACCCCCAACAAGGGAAGCAAGATGGTGGCAACCCTCAGCAGGGGCAGTGGAGAGGCCAAACCCACATTACCTCTAGTCTGTCATCACAATCGACGAACTACTCAATTCCAAAGGGTTTGTCCGATTGGTCTGCAAAAATCCATATCGTCTCCTTAGAGATATCGGATGCGAGTTTCATTCACATCTGCAATTTGCATCATGATGAGGTGCCTGCAAAGGCCCACTCGTCACAACCAAGCACATCAGTACCTGTTTGGCTTGTGGACAGTTGAGCTACCCATCATATAACTCCTAGAGTGGACATTTTTATTTCCCGAGCCCCCGCAACCGAGAGTATCCGCATAGAAAGTAACTTCTCGATCATGATTCAAGCCCAAGGTCACATCAGTTTTCCCACTAACCTAGGTCCAAATCTCGCTTCACTAGATGATGTCTATCATGTCTCTCAACTTGGGGTGAACTTGTTGTCCATTCAATAGCTTTGCTAGTTGAGATGAGCAATTTTCTTCACAGTGACCACAATTGAGATTCCAAACTCTTAGATTGGTTTAGTGATTGCTCACGGCATGGCACAACCTAATGGCCTTTACCACATGACCCACTTCTTACCAAGCTGATTGTCAATGATTCGGAGTTCCATTGCTTCCAGGCTTTGGCCACTACGCGAGAGCACATGGCTCTTAGGACATCTTGGCTATGACTCTCTTTATGAGCTCTCCCGTTAAGGGATGGTTGAGGACCTTCCACACCTAAAACTATCTCAAGAGGCCTATAAAGCATGTCGACTAGGTAAGCAACATCATACACCCTTTCCTTGGATATCTATCACTCGTACTATGAAACCCCTTAGGCTCATACATGTAGATCTCTGTGGTCCCACATCCACCACTGCCTTAAATGGCGCACTATACTTTTTTATAGTGGATGATTTCTCTAGATATATGTGGGTATACTTTCTCAAGCACAAGTCTGATGCCTTTACTTATTTCAGTGCTTGGGTACTGTTGGTCCATAACCAGACTAATCATCATGTGGGTACTACAAGGAGTGATTCTGGTGGTGAGTTTACCTCCCACGAGTTTTCTGAGTTTCTACAGGAGTAGGGCATTGCAGTGCAAGACTATCAATCCATGCTTATTGTTCCTGCAAAATACAAAATGCAAGCACACTCTATGACTCTTGCAAAAACCCAATGCTCACAATAGCTAAAGAAACTCTTATAACAGCACTAGATTTGATACCATGTGATACACTAGCATTTGCAGAGAAAATATAAATTATACAAACATGACTCACACAGTGAACTTAGAAAAGAGTGCAAATGAAGAAGAAGACAGTAAATGAATATTAAATGCTAAATGAATAATGAATGAGGTAGAGATATAACAGTGTGCTCAAAGGAGAGGAAGCTATCCAAAGCACTCTCTCATTAGAACAAGCAAAGGGAGAGTGTTGGAGTGTTCTCCTTTAAGAATGGATCCCAAATGCAGCAAACCACCAATGTCACTAGAGAAATCTAAAGGCAAAGGGAGAGTGTCGAAGTGTTCTCCTTTGAGAATGGATCCCAAATGCAGCAAACCACCAATGTCAGTAGATCAATCTAAAGTAAAACACTCTAGCAGCAGTGTAGATGAAGAGGACTGTCAAACACAGCACATTCGGAGAGGAAGCTATCCAAAGCACTCTCTCATTAGAACAAGCAAAGGGAGAGTGTCGGAGTGTTCTCCTTTGAGAATGGATCCCAAATGCTGCAAACCACCAATGTCAGTAGAGAAATCTAAAGTAAAACACTCTAGCAGCAGTGTAGATGAAGAGGACTGTCAAACACAACACATTCGGAGAGGATAAATAAGGAGATAGTCCTGAAGACAGCAGAGCAGCAGGCTGGAGTGGGAAATACAGCATGTACGATGGCTGGAGAGTCAAACTGCAGCGATATGCAGCCTAGCTGTCAAATACAGCTATGGAGAGTGTTGCAGATGAAAACTCGGGCAGGCTGCAAGGACAGAGTGCAGGCCACGGAGGCAGGGAGTGAATGAGCAGCTGGCAGCACCTTGCAGGCACTAGAAGATGGAAACACGGCCAAGAAGATGTGGGCAACAGCCTGCAGGTAGGGCAGCAGGAGGCCGGCACCCTAGATAGACATAAGATGATCAAGATGATGATGAAAAGATGATGATGGAGGAGAAAAGCTGGCAATGAAGTGTGTACATGTGGGATAAAGTGATGAAAGTGGCAGTGCACTACACTAAGTCTCACTTTTATGGAACATTCTCAGCCAATTGTCCTATTGAATATTCTGGAGTCTTAAATTGATTGATCTAATTCTTTTTGGACTGTTTTAAGAGCCAGAACAATGCTAAAAGGATGTGCTTAATTAAGGGACCAATTCTTGAGGTTTCACAGCATGTACTGAGCTTCTGGCTACTGTAAAGGAAAATCTTGCCCCCTCCTTAGGCAAAAGAAAGAACAAATATTAATATGACTCACCTCTGAACAAGGTGGGCAATCTCCATTACAACAACGACGTTTACAAGGATGGCGCTTACAATCACGCAGACGTTGACATTTTCTCTCACATTGCAAGTCTTGATGACAAGGCACCTACAAAAACAGGTGTTAAAACATTAAAGTTCACAAACATAGTTTAAACCTCTCCATATGCATATCCTGAAGTTCATTGCAATTTCACAAACACAAATTGTACATCTTATGCTTAAGTTCATTCTAACTCATTGCCACGACTTTCCAAACTCGTACATGTACATACAAAAGTATCATCAAATGATCCTTCTTTTTAAGGATGGATTTAGTACTAGAGGCTGGCAAAAGAAATCTGAAGCAATATGCACATTCTTGCTTGAAAATAAAAAGAGTGCCTCTTACTAGATTAGCTTTTATATCACTAGGTTTTCATAAAACGCATAAAGTAATGTTGCAGTTTCATAAGATGATTGCTTTTGAGACACAAGGAGGTAAATAAAAGAAAATAGAAACTACTCACTCAGCACTTTTCCTATTATAATGCTCAACAGCAAACAAGCAGAGAACAGCAAAAAGACCGGTCCAAAAGAGGCGGATTAAATAAGAGAGTGCTGAAATTTGAACATATAATATGTACAATTCCTTTCTGAGCACAACCCCACAAAATCACTTGCATTATGAATTTGAAAGGTGATGAGATCATACATCATAAATAAGACCTCTTGTGAGAGCTCTTAATCTGAACCTTTGAATATTTGAGTCTTATGCCCTATTGGTGATCATTTATTATTTTCCCCAATAAAAGAAATTACAATAACAACTCCAGTAAGTATATTTATTGTCCTTCACTAAAGTAGTGGGGTTGATCAACCTCTCTACATTGCACTTGCAAAGTACGTGTAGAACATGGAAACCCCAAGGGGACTTTGAATCCCTGTAGCCCTCAGAAAGAATCCATGAGGTAAAATATGAAGTGCAAAAAAGAATCTACAATGACATATTGAGTAATCATAAATACAATAATTGGGTAAGCATTCAGTCTAGTGGGCTATAATGCCAGACCAAATGAGACTCTATGTGGAAGAAGGTGCCCCAGCCCCATGTCCCCATAAAATCAACTTTCCTCTTCCTCCTCTCAAAGTCACGCTAAAACTACTGAGCCTATGGAAAATCTCTATCTTAGAGAGTCCCTACAATAGAGAAATCATGCAGATCAATAGCATGGCTACATCTCATAGTCCATATGAACCAAGCAATAATACTAGCAATCAACTCTCATTCTTGGCAATGTCCCTTGATCCACTCTATCTACAACTAGTCCGACATGAGAATCCAACAATGAGAAGATATTGGCTCCCTAAAAATCCTCAAATCCACATGACACGCTTCTATCCACGGCCCAAGCTACTACCACCAAGTCTATCATATTCTCAATTGTACCATGGAAGACCAACTTGAGGGGTTTCCTCCACATCTCCTAGGTACTGCGTTGTATGGGGTGTTCACAGTAGCATCAGAGCTTTGACTCAAACCTCACCCTAATACTGATAGTGCTTACTGTAAAGAAATACTCAAACACAGAATACCAACACAATTGTACGACAAAGCACTAACTAATTTAAAAAACTTAGTAGGGTTAGGGTAACTCAGAGACAATGAACACTGAAGATGAAAGAATAATGAATGAGTAGATACAATGCTCAATGTAGTAAACCAACCTTGCAAAGTAAATACAAAACCTAAAACTCTCATGTCTCTAAAGGACCGAGGCAGAGGGTATGTGCCATACTTTGTCTGGATCCCAAAACGTAACAAGCAGCCTCCAAATGTGACCAACAAAAGCAAAGCCAGATCTGCAGATTCTAGATCAGGCTGAACACAACTAGAACAGCTCGGAAAAGTGGGCAGCAAGTAGAGAATTGTCAAGAAGTAGCAGACAACTACTACAAACAGCTAACACAGTTGTAGAAGTGCTCCTAGATGACTGGTGAAAGCAGCTGGACTGAAAATAAAGACTGTGGAGGCCTGATCAGCAGTAAACACAGCAGTTTGTAGAGCGTCAAGCTGATGGCAATGGCTGGAAACAGTTGGCAGCAGGCTGGAAACTGCCACCAACAGCAAAACGCTGATGTAGACTGATCACCAACAGCAAACAAAGGGCTAGATGAAGGCACCTAGCTGATGGACAACAGCTCAAAATGAGATATCCACTAAGAAGAGATGTGGACAGCAAAGAATAGGACACTAGCAATATGCAAACAAGATAGGGCTGAATGGTGGGCAACTTGTCTATTTATTATAGACGTGGATCCTGCCAAATTAGGGTTTGGCATATGGGACACATACACTCTCTAGGAAAGCAATCATTTAATGATGATAACTTTGGTAATAAGCACATTTGGGGGTTGTAATAGAGAGCTAATCAGTATACATCGCATTTGTTAGCTCAACACCCCTCTCAAGCCCAAAACTTGAACCAAGAAGGAATTATAAACTATAGTTCAGCCCATCATCATCCCAAGGCATCCCACCCCAAAGCAGCAAGGGCATCAGGCCAAGGGTGCACATCAGCTATCCATAGAAACATGAAATGGGGAATGGGAACGAGGATGGGGACGGGGATGGGGACGGTGACGGGGACACCAAACCTAGGGAATGGGGACGTGGGAACTGGAACAGCATTTAAAAGTCATGAAAAAAAATTAATATTTCACTCATAATCCATGTGGACTCTGGAGTGTTAAAACCAAGGTATATAATCCACAAGGACAAATCATTTGAAGTTTTAACTTTAAAAATATCATGCATCATTCTAAAACTATCATTAGAAATTAAATTACAACTTACAAGGCTCAAGAGGTAAGCTATTCAATTATAAAATGCATAATACATATGCCATAAATGATAAAACACTGAACAATGAACTAAACTTTAAAGTCTAAGCTGAAACAACATGCCCATGGTCCCATTGCCAAAAAACTTAAAAGATTACAAATATGAAGTCTAATCTTTGAAAGAACATGCTCATTGCCCCAAAAAAGACTACAAATATAAAGTCTAATCTCTAGACTGAAGCAAAATGCGGCATGCCAAAATAGCCCAAAGTGCAACTGCAAGACTGCAAGTACAAATATAATGTCGGCATGGCACAACAACCCAAGTGTCACACTACCATCAATGAATCAATGATCATAATATCATATACAATGTACATGTGTCATGTATCATGAGACTCATGATAAGTAAACTAAATCAAAGATTATCATCATGATCTGAGGTTGCTCTAGCTACTCCTAAAACGACAGCCTCGTTATCGTGTGTGCCATGAACTGTTGTATCTCCCTCAACATCAGCATGTGTCTCCTCTTCTTGCTGCATCTCACTCTATGAATGGATCGAGCTTTGTTGTCACATTGTTACATAACATCCTCAAATTAGCACTAACAAATACTAGATCATTTGCCCTCTCCACACCAAGACGGTTCCTCTTCTTTGAAGCAATGTGAGCATATGTACTCCACAATTGCTCCAAACAAGAGGAGCTAACTAACTGACTCAAAATACAAATGGCTAGTTGCTGCAACTCAAGACCATCCGAACCATAGTCCTACCACCACAAAGCTACCCCAATCTTACAGCGATCCTCTTATGCATCCCCACAACCAAAAGAACCCCGAAAGGTCCTATAACATGAAAGCTGATCTCTGATCTTTTGTCTAGTGCCATGATCAAGCAGTAGACGAGACAATATAAGTCTCCATGCATCCATAACCTCACTGTCATTCTCCTGACCCTTGCCCTGGAACTCATAATTCACAACAAATGCAGTTGCATGCATAGGTGAGCTATAGGAGTTCCACCTCACAACTAAATGGCGTATCTCCTCATATGCCTCATCATTTGGTGCCAACTCCTATAGCTTTTCATTCAGCCTATCCATAGCCTCATATACCTTGCCAATGCAAGGTTGCATAGCATCCATAACCCTCAATAAATGCACAATAGGTGATACCATAGCATCTATCCGCTTTACATCATTCCAAAAAGTGGAGTTATTTGCTTTCTCCAACCATAAGGTACCTGTAGGAGTATCTGTCAATGTTGATGAGTTGAACTCATCATTAAGCATCATTAAGAAATAACTACCTCAAGGCACCACTGCATTCTCTTAATCTGCCTAGCATCAAGAAGTTAAAGGAAAATCTGGTATCAGAGTATTTTAAAAGTGTCTTTTTCGATCGCAAAGAGAACTGATGGCAAAGAAACTGGTGATTCAAAACAAAGCTAACCATTTGAGCTCCTTGCTCTATGACAAGTGCAATCCTTAAAAGGCCAATATCCTTTAGTAGGTTATTCAAGCAATGAGCCATACAATACAAAACTATGATATGCAGATAATATCCCTGGATATAGCACATGCTGCCCTATTTGCGGGCTCTCCATCTGCAACAAATCCCACAACATACTCTGGGCCAATAAGCTCAATACTTGTAACCCACTCTGCTAAGAACATCTGCTGACTTTCTTGTCCCCGATGCATCATATGAAGATATGAAATACATTTCCCCATGAGAATAAGCAACCATACCATGAATGGATCGCTTGCGTGTATCACTCCAACAAATCCCACAACATACTTTGGGCCAATAAGCTCAATACATGTAACCCAATCTGCTAAGAACATTTGCTAACTTTGCTGTCCCCGATGCATCATGTGAAGATATGAAATACATTTCCCCACAAGAATAAGTAACCATACCATGAATGGATTGCTTGCATGTATCACTCCAACCATCAGCAATCAAGGAAACTCCATTTTTAGTCCACATGCTCTTTCTAGTCACTATTTCTTGCTCAACAAGGTGCTTTTCCTTATCGAGCAAAGTGGTGCATAAGGTCTCTGATGATGGAAATACATACGAAGGGCCATACTCACCAATCTTCTTGCACATCAATTTACAATACTCTAACCTAGCTGCACAAAATTGAATGTAGTCATGATTTTAAAAAAAGGGCCACTGATGTATCCACCTCTTCCTTCTTCTTGGGATCCCAACTAGCATCAAGTGTGCTCTGTCTATGTGCAACATATGGCGTTGTTGATACCATGGCCGATGCAATGCATACAGTAGGTGTAAACGTAGCACTTCTTGATACTGACCCTTCTCTAGACACATCTGATGGGAATGGTATCACAAAAGTTGCAGGTTAACTGCAACACGTCGTGGTCTAGATGCAAGATAAGCTTGTTGACCTGCTACACAGTCACGAAGCTCATTTTGCTTCTCCAAGGTCACATTAGGACAAAACTGTACCTCTGAATTTGGCTCATGTAAGAGATGAGCTCGGACCTGATTTTGTATCAAATGGAACAAGTGGCAATTGGTATTCCATACTCTAATATGTAAGTAACTTTGAAAATTTTAAATCAGTAAAAATTTGAAATAGAAATGCTCAGTTCAATGGATTACCTTGTTTGCTCCACTAGTTCGCTTGTATGGGCAAAGCTTGCAAGCCCATGGTTGAGATCTTCCACCACTCAATGGGCAGTTAGCATTACTTCTTCCCACCGTGACCAATCACTAGACCTTCTTCCTCGAACACCGGCCCAATGAGCGGAGCGGGAAGATAAAGTCATTTCAAGCTCAAAATTGAAATAAAAATGGCTCAAGAGAAGTGAAAACTCAAGTCTCGAGAAAAGGGAGAAGGCTCGAGAGTCAAGAGCGAGGGTCCAAGCCCCACGAAGAAGTTGAGAACTTGGCACTTAAAAGAGAGAAGGAAGAAGGAGAGAAAGGAGAAGGAAAAAGAGAAGAGGAGAAGAATGGAGAACTTGAAACTTGGAGAAGAAAAAAGAGAAGAGGAGAAGAAGGAAGATGTGACATTAATGTGACATTAAAAGTGATATTTAATGTCACATTAAGGTCATAAATATGGAATGCGACATTAAAAGTGACATTTAATGTCACATTAAGGTAAATCTAGGGGAACATGCACGAGAATGACTGTCCGGGCTCTTGGGCGCCCGAACGGGGTTAAGGGGAGCCTAGAGAGTAAGGGAGTCCAGGAATAGTAGGACTTCAGGAAGTTGACGGCTGGCAAAGGGATCGGGTTAGAGGGCCAGCACTTATCTAGGCGTGGTTGGGAGGAGAAGGACACTCGTGCTTTTCATCATTTTTATGGATCTGTCTCTCCGTCATCTATCATTGGTATCAGAGCCTATGTCTCAGATCGTTAATCGTTCGCCTACTATCAGAAATCCGTTAGGTTGTCAGTCGCAGTCAGGCCGTCAAGTCTTTTGTGAAGTCGCGTGAGTACCTGGCGCAGTGAAAACGCGACGGGACGGGCCGTGAAGAAAAACGAGAGAGAAACACGTCACGTCACATTAGAAGCGCAGCGCCACGTCACGTCACATCACATCACGTCTACCAAGCGCCGTGAAGAAAGCGAAACGGAGAAGCGCAGCGCCACGTCACGTTAATGTGACCCGTTTCGTTACGGGCAGAGAAAAAAAAAAGAAATCTGTCATCTCGCGAGAACCAGGGTCGCGAGGACCAGACCAGGCGAGGACCAGATCAGGCGAGAAAGAAATCTGTCATCTCGCGAGGACCAGGGTTGCGAGGACCAGACCAGGCGAGGACCAGATCAGGCGAGGAGCCGCCAACATCAGACGTGGGTCATTAAAAAACGTGATTTTGTTACGATTGCTGTTGACGGGCAATTGTGACTGCTCCTGAGACGAATATGACTGCGACTGCTGTGAGACAGACGGAAAAAATCATACACGACTGAAGCCACTGTCTGCCATTAAAAATCAGGGAAGTTCTTTACTTGTATGCAAATTTCTTATTTTTGCTTTCCAATTCCAGTGTATTAATGGCAAAAAAAGGGAAAGAAAGGGTAATGGAAAGTTCTAGTTCGGGGGATCAACCTATGGTAGATCCCCATGAACCAGACATACAAGAAGAACAATGGGAAGAATTTTTTGCCACGCGAGAGCAATTCGATGATCTTACTGCTCGTGTGCAAACTCAGGGGGTTCAAATGGAATTTTTAACCCAAACACTTATACTGAAATAAAATCTCAATTAACTTTATTGTTGGAAAGAGATAAAAATAAGATAGAAATCTCGGATGTCCAATCTTCATCGAAAGATTTAGATGTGACTATGCGAGATTCTAAGGAACCCCAGACTTACCATAAATTGAGGGATAATCCAGTTTTAAAGGATATGAAACCACCTCAATTTTACGGGGAGGAAAAAGATAGGAATAAAGACACAATCTTTAATTTCCTCCAAAAATGGGAAGATTTACATAAATTGAAAAATACCCCACCACATCTCCAAGCACTGGAGGCTAGTTTAACTTTGGGGCCTAAAGCATATAAGTGGTGGCGAACTTTAAAGGAGGCGAATAAAATACCTGAAACTTGGGCTTAATTTGAATCCGTCTTTTTAAAAGAATTTCTTCCTGAAAATGAAATGGAAAGAAATTGGGAAGATTGGGATTATGTCAGACAAAAGGGAAGACCCCTGCTGACATATCTGGAGAAATATCGTGAGATAGTCCTCAAACTAGAAGGAATTGATGAATTCCAAAAAACAAGAGGATTCATTAGGGGACTGGATAAAGCATGTAAAAAGGAAGTAAAACGGAGATTACCTAAGACGCTGGAAGAGGCAATTAAATTTGCATTAATCTATGAAGATAGTACGCGTCCAGGTACACTCACTAGTCTCACTGATACGGAGCCCAAGTCTAAGGAATTGGAAACCTCAAAATTTGTAGGCAAATTTGAAAGAAAAATGTCATTTTTCAAGGGTAAAAAACAACCTTTTAAAAAGAAACCATATATGAGGCCAAAGTTAAGTCCTGATGACTTTGATAAGGCCAAAAAAGAAAAATTGTGTTTTAATTGCCTATCCCCTAACCATGCTGCTTGGAATTGCCCTCAAAAGAAAAAGGGGGAAGACAAAGGAAAGGACAAGGGCAAGGGAAAAGAAAAACAAATCCATGTAGTCAGAAGGTGCATCTCTAAGAGTATCCCTGTTTCTAACATGGTTCACACACACAGTCATGAAAAGTATAAATCTTTAGAGGTCTTGCACATGGATGTACAACATAAGTGTTGTATGTCAACTTCTATGTGGCAGCCTACTTTTGGGCCACATGATTTACTTAGAGTACATGGATTGATAGCTGGAAAACGGGTTAGAGTCATGATTTATGACTCTGCCACACATAATTTTATAAATTATGCACTTTCAAAAAATTGAAACTTCCCCAACAAACCAGTGAGCATCAATATGTTGTTCGTATGATGCAAGGCCAAGACAATAAAATATGGGATACAATGGTATCCAATTTGGAAATTGAAATTCAAGGATATAAAGATAAGCTTGATTTCCAAATAATGAACATGGAAAGAGCTGATATTGCTCTAGGGAGGGAGTGGCTATGGGGATTGGAACCATCCTTAAAACGTAGCTATCACCATAATACACTGGAATTTGAAAGGGATGGTAAGACTTTTGTCATTCAAGGTGAACATGAAGTATCTGATAATCCTTTGCTGTGTTCTACTGAAGTTCAGAAGCTGATAAAGAAGGAAATTTGTGAGGTATATATGCTATGGTCTCTTCCTGTACAAAATACTTTTACTTTCTGTAATATTAAGCAACAATTTTCTTATGTTTGTGAGTTGAATGTTAATAATGAATTGAACAGTTTGTTAGATGATTTTAAAGATGTGTTTCCTTCTGATTTACCAAGTGGCCTTCCACCAGATAGGGGTGATATAAATCACCCAATTGATATAAATAAGGATACACACCCAATTTCAAAACCACCGTATAGGTTAAGTGAAACACAGCATCAAGAAGTTAAAAGACAAATTAAGGATTACCTGGATAAAGGGTTTATTCAACCCAGTAATTCACCTTGGGCTTCACCAATTTTATTGGTAAAGAAAAAAGATGGTTCTATGCGACTTTGTGTTGACTATAGAGCACGTAATAAAATAACGGTGAAGAATAAATTTCCTATGCCCAGAATGGAAGATCTTTTTGATCAATTGCAAGGGGCAAAATTCTTCACAAAGATAGATTTAAGATCAGGATATCACCAAATAAGAATTAAGGCACAAGATGTTTCCAAGACGGCATTTCGTACTAGATACGGACATTATGATTTTTTGGTGATGCCTTTTGGCCTCACTAATGCACCAGCTACCTTTATGAAGCTGATGAATAGTGTTTTACAGCCCTATCTAGGACATTTTGTAGTAGTCTTTTTGGATGATATCTTGATATTTAGTAAATCAAGAGAATAACATTTGGAACACTTACAATTAGTATTCCAACTATTAAGAACACATTCCCTTTATGCGAAGAAAACTAAATGTGAATTCTTTGCACAAGAGGTCAAATATCTAGGGCATATAATCTCGAAAGAGGGAATCAACATGGATCCAGAAAAAGTAAGGGCAATTATTGAATGGCCACCTCCAAGGAACCTGGAAGAGCTGCAGATCTTCCTAGGTTTATCTGGATTTTATCGTAGATTCATTCGAGATTATGCCAAAATAGCTGTTCCAATGACAGACCAACTTAAAGGGAAAGGGAAAAGTTTTAATTGGGGAACAGACCAAAATGAAAGTTTTCAAAAACTTAAGGTAGCTATTGCTACAGCTCCAGTATTATTAATAGTGGATCCCAACAAACCATTTGTGGTTGAAGCTGATGCCAGTGATAAGGCAATAGGCGCGGTCTTATTACAAGAAGGTCGACCAGTTGCTTTTGAAAGCAAGAAATTAGATCGTGCAAAACAGAATTATTCTGTTTATGAGAGGGAGCTGTATGCAATAGTACATGCAATGAAGAAATGGAGGCACTATTTATATGGTGCCAAACTTTTGATTTTATCGGATCATGAAACCATTAAGTGGCTTAATGATCAACCAGATTTACACGGGCGTAAAGCCAGATGGGCCGAACTCCTCCAAGAGTTCGACTATGAGATCAGATATAGAAAAGGAAAGTATAATATAGTAGCTGATGCACTCAGCAGAATGCCCATCATTAATGAATTGAGTTTTACTCAGTTCACTTCCAACTTGCTTGAATCTTTAAAAGGGAAATGCCAGGTTGATCCGGCATATTTCAACATATGGGAAGCAATAAAAAATGGGGATCCAACTGAAAGTGCTTCTACTGAGGGAGGAATATCTGAGGATGTTCAACAAGGAAATGGAGCATCAGGGGTTGCTCAAACTGGATTCAAGTGGAAGAATTTTACCATTGATAATGGTTATTTACTCTACAAGGGTAGGGTATGTGTCCCGAAAGATATAGAAGTAAGGCGCCAGATACTCTTTGAGTGTCATGATACCCCTAGTGCGGGACATCCAGGAGTTAATAAGACTTATAGTCTTATTAAAAGGCAGTTCTATTGGTCTGGAATGAATAAGGACGTCCTTGACTATGTGGTCAAATGTAATAAATGCCAGGTTAATAAAGCTGAAAAATTAAAAATGGGAGGACTTCTCCATCCATTAGAAATTCCTTCGGGAAAATGGGAGAGTATCTCCATGGACTTTATTGTTGCTTTACCTAGAACACAGAGGGGGCACGACTCTGTGTGGGTGATTGTGGATAGGTTAACCAAAATGGCTAGGTTCATTCCAACTTCAATTGATGTTAAAACACCAGAATTGGCTAGATTGTTCGTAGAGAACATATACCGATTGTATGGCCTTCCGGCAAATATAGTTTCTGATCGGGATAGAAAATTTGATAGCCATTTTTGGCGTGCGGTATTTAGGAAATTGGATACTAAACTTAGCATGAGTACGGCGGATCACCCGCAAACAGATGGGCAAACTAAAAGGGTAAACCAAATTCTTAAAGATATGCTTAGGACATATGTAAGTAAAAGGCAAACTAATTGGGAAGAGTATTTACCGATAGCAGAGTTTGCATATAACAGTGCCAAGCACTCTTCCACTGGATATAGTTCATCCATGTTAATGTATGGGTTTCAGCCCAGAGCTCCTTTTGCAATAGGACTGCATAAGGAAAAGGTTCAGGCAGCTAAAGATTTTTTGGAGGATATGAATAGTATGTTAAAATTTGCTCAAGAAAATATTAAAAAAGCTCAAAATCGAGCTAGAGCATATGCAGATCCTCACCGAAGAGACATCTCCTTTAAAGAAGGAGAATCGGTCTATCTTAAGGTGCCTGAACAAACCAAAACTATGAAAAAGGGACATTGTCCAAAGCTTTCACCAAGGTATTGTGGTCCTTTCATAATACTTAAAAGGGTGGGAGAATTGGCTTACAAGCTCCAACTACCTGCTGGTAGTAAAATACATCCAGTTTTTCATGTAAGTAAATTAAGGAAGAAGCTGGGTGATTTGGATAATCTAATCTTAAATGATGATATTGAGGAGTTATTCTATGACCAATCTAATCCACATGAACCAGAAAAAATATTAAATGTTCGTAATAGACGAACGAGGAATACTATTTATCAAGAATGTTTGGTTAAGTGGAAAGATTGTTCAGAAGAAAGCTCAACATGGGAGCGAGTAAGTACTTTAAAGAAAAGGTTTCCCGATTTACAGTTAAACCTTCCAAGTATTGTTTTCGAGGACGAAACCGATTCTTAAGGGGAAGGAAATGTGACATTAATGTGACATTAAAAGTGATATTTAATGTCACATTAAGGTCATAAATATGGAATGTGATATTAAAAGTGACATTTAATGTCACATTAAGGTAAATCTAGGGGAACATGCACGAGAATGACCGTCCGGGCTCTTGGGCGCCCGAGCGGGGTTAAGGGGAGCCTAGAGAGTAAGGGAGTCCAGGAATAGTAGGACTTCAGGAAGTTGACGGCTGGCAAAGGGATCGGGTTAGAGGGTCAGCACTTATCTAGGCGTGGTTGGGAGGAGAAGGACACTCGTGCTTTTCATCGTTTTTGTGGATCTGTCTCTCCGTCATCTATCAGAAGAGAAGGGAGAAGGAAGAAGCAAGAAGAGAAGAGAGGTTGGAGGCTGGAGCAGATGGGGGGCTAGTTGTTAGAGCAACAAGGGCCTAGGGCAAGATACAGCACATAGGAGGTGGGTGGGGGGTGCAGCAGACAGGAGGCAGATGAGAGCATGCAGTCGACAGGCATGCAGGAGCACACAAGAGCGAGAAGCGGACGGGAGCAGCCAGAGGTAAGTGGGATGCCATGTGGTATTCCCTATCCAAAACAGTACAGGGAACGTTCCACAGTTTTGGAACGCATGCCATGACGGCTTTGTGCCAGGGACGGCAATTTGGTGTGTCCGAGAGTCGTTCCAATCATTTCCTATTTCTATGTGGCTATCCAAGGATCTACCAAGACTACAAAGATAATGGTTATCTTATCAAGCAAGCCCAAAGGCCCAAGGGTCATCCTAGAGAGGCCAAGGCATCGAACAAAGGATGCTCCAATGGCCTACCAAGACTTGCAAAGGTGATGGATCCACTTTGAAATTTTCTCCTTTTTTCTTTCTTTCTTTTTTTTTGAGTTTGTTTTAATCATATTTAGTATTTGTGGCCCAAGCGGAAAGAGAAGGAATAATTAGGTCCAATATACCACAAAATAGGCAAACTAACCCAACCACCTATGGATATTTGTCATGAGGACATGTATTTTTGAAACCTCACTTAGCATGTGGATTAATTTTTAATCACATGGTTAAGTAAATGTTGCACATGTGAGGTGTAACTCGGATTAGAGTAAATTTACGAGCTCAAGACCCGAGGAAATCACGGGATGTCAATGGCAAAAGTTGCTATAAGCTATGCCGCATAGATACTCGGTGGTATCTGGTGCCAGTTATTGGCCTAGGTCATTCATTTAGCAATAAGTGTCAATTGGTGACACTAGAGAAGTGGTGTTTAATAGTACTTAACACCAATCTGATGATCAAAGATGGTGCAGAGACACTCGGGAATGGAAGTTACCTAGCCAATTTAATTATTGGCCAGTAATATTTTCTAGGGCACCGAAATAATTATTAGATTAATTTTCAGTATTTAAAGACTGAAATTTAATATTTACTTATGGATAATGCTAGAAAAACCATTTGGGAAGGCTGCCACTTTCAAAAATGCCCATGCAAGACTGAAGAACGTCTTTAGAGGTTGGAAAGAGACATTTTTAGTGTATTCGGCCTGCAAGAGAGAGGGAGGAGATGCTGTTGGTCTTATTTGCAGCCAAGGGCAAGAGAAGACCAATCAACAACAAGTGACAGCATCTACAAGCTGTTGAGACAGGGCAACAGTAGTAAATGACTGATTTTCTTCAGTTCTTTGCATCTACAAATTATTGAGACAAGGCAGCAACAATAAATGACAGATTTTCTTCAATTCTCTACGAAGAAATTTTGAATTTTCTCTCTCCTCAGCATTCTCTCTCATCTCCCAGCCTTGCTCCAAAGATTGCAGCATTGAGATCACTTGAGGATGAGAAATTTCAGATTTCTCTACTTTAAACCCTAATCTGCAGAGTCAAAAATTAGGGTTTAACAGCAACCTCGGGAAGCGTGCCAGAAATTGGAAGCTCCAAGACTTAGATTCAATAGGGCTGAAGTTGTTTTTAGCCTATTCAAGTGGAGGGACCAGCAAACAATTGCATTTGGGGCATTTTCCATCTCCATCAAAGCGAGTGAAGGCCAATTGATTGCCGGAATCAAGGGGCAAATCAGATTAAAGACTTGCTAGTCATTTTGAACAGCAAGGGAAGTTGGAATACCGAAAGGGATTGGGAAAATCCCATCATACATCAACTTCTTTCTCAATTAAGTTAAATGAATACTGAAAGGGGTGTCAATTTTGGGGCCAACTGTTAGAGATTGGACAGCTAAGAGAATTTCAGCAGATAAAAGCAGAACAGCGCAGCAAGCAGGACACGTCAGCAGCCAATGCAGATGCCACATGGCAGTCTGCAGTCGGACAGAACAGGCTGAGCAGTCAGACAGTTTTTATGCTATCTCCTGCATTAAATGCAGCTGACCTGATGCTGGTCATTTTTTTGTATTTTCTTCTGCTATTTATAGCAGCCCTTCCAGCACTTGTCTACTCACCTGTATCTGACAGAGACAGCCTGCTGGTGACAGATAGCACTTGGGCTGACGGAGATCGAGATCCTCAAGGTGGAGACATACGCGGATATTCTCTCTGCACCCGTGTGTAATATAATTCTGCATTTCTATACAGCATTCTTCACTGCAGATTTTCTGCATTTCACTGTCTCTTTCTCTCTCTCTCTTCTCTCTGTGTTCAATCTCTCTCAGTCTTGGTTCCACACTTCCGCATCGCTGCACTCTGACATGGTATCAGAGCGGTGAAGACCGACTGACTGAGTGAAGAACCTATCTAAAGAGGAGATTTCAGCACGACAGAAGGCTATGTTTCCAGCATTCGAGGGCGAGCAGAAGGGTTGCGCATTGGAACAAGGCTGAAGCGAGCATGGGCGTGCAAGAAAGGAGTCCAGTTGGTGAATTCGCTGCAAATTGTTTCTGTTTAAAGGGGAGGAAGGCTGCGTTTTCGGCCTTCCATTGCAGATTTTACCTTTTCATTGCCTCTAGCGGCTGAAGAAGGATCAAGAAGCGGAGGAAAGAGCCCTAGCAGACTGTGTCTTCACACTTAAGAGGGGGCTGCTTTTGCGTTTGTGCAAGCCTTGCAAGTGAAAATGTCCATAGAGACCGACTTAGAGTTCCAAGCGATCATGGACCTGTCCTACCAACTCTTCCATCAAATCAAGAACTCGATGGTGACAATTACCGCATCCGGTGTGTGATGATATTGGTCATCCTGGAGTCTTATGATTTGGCCGAGCTTGTGATGGAGAACATTAACTGGCCCTTAGTGAGAGATAAGTCCAAACTCTCTTCAAATGGGTATGCGGAGTTGACCAAGGCCCAGTTCCAGTCTCACTAGGAAAAACTGAATGCCAGGATTCGTTCTTTTCATTTTGTCTTGTACTAAAGCCGTGATCGCTCACATCGAGCACTTGACATTGGCTCGAGAGATATGGCTAGAGCTCAACCAGATGTATAACCAGCTAATCCTGATGAAGAGGGTTTCTTTAGAGGTGCAGATGTGGACCTTGTCCATGAATAAGTCTTCTTCGCTTCGGGAACACATCAACAAGCTTCGGCAACTTCAAATGCAAGTTCAAAGTGCAGCAAAGCCCGTTTCCTCTGAAGACATGGTGATCACTTTATTGTCCCAGTTACTGCCACAATTCGGTACTTTTTATTCTGCGCTTATTGCATCAGGGCGGGAGTCGACTCTTCGATGGGAAGAGTTGGTTCCTCTAGTCTTGGACCAAGAGAAACAATTGAAGGGACAAAATGCTTCCAAAACGGAGGCATTGGTTGGTCTCAGAAGAAGAGGAAGGACCAAAAGAAGGAGGACAACAAATCCAAGAAGGACAAAGAGAAAGAATCGACATGTAATATTTGTGGTAAAACCAGTCATTGGAAGAAGGATTGCCCCAATAAGGACAAGAAGAACACCAAGAAGAAGGACACAAAGGATTCTGGAGCAGTGGTTGCACCCTCATCAGCTGCTTTTCTACACTTAGCGGTCATTGAGGACTTTACACCAAAGAGTTCTGATTCTGCCACCATGACAGCTCCCCAGACTCAAGAGTGGATCGTGGACAGTGGTGCCTCACGGCACATGACTCCTACTCCTGTTGGTGTTGCCGATTTGCGACCTTCGCGTGGGCAGATTCTCATTGGAGACAACTCTTTTGAATCTATTGCTGCACGGGGTGAGATGCAACTGATTCCAGAAGAACATGGTGGTACCCACACTTCTGAGGTGTTGCATGTGCCACGTTTAGGGTACCATTTTCTTTCGGTCCATAAGATTTGTTCTCTTGGCATCTTGGTGAAGTTTCACAATGATGTTGTTCGAGTTCTTGATCATGGATCAAGAACGGTTCTCTCTTCAGGGTATGAGGAAAATGGCATTTACAAATTGAAGTCCTCTATGACTCTTAGCTCTCTTCTACTTACCTCTCACACATAGTCCGAGCTATGGCATGCTTGGTTTGGCCACCTGAACTATGAGTACCTTCAAAAGGCGTTGCAAGGATCGCTTGTTTGCCGGATATAGTGGTGAGTCAACAGCTATGTGTCTCCTGCATTCGTGGGAAACAGCATCGAGATGCAATTCCCCTCAAAGCTTCGAGGCGGTCTACGTCACCTATGGACTACTCACTTGTATATGACAAAGACAGCCTGCTGGTGGCAGGCAGTACTCAGGCTAACGGAGATCGAGGCCCTCAATGTGGAGACATACGCAAATATTCTCTCTACACCCGTGTATAATTCTACATTCCTATACAACATTCTTCACTGCAGATTTTCTGCGTTTCATTCTCTCTCTCTCTCTCTCTCTCTCTCTCTCTCTCTCTCTCTCTCTCAATCTTGGTCCCATGCTTCCGCATCGCTACACTCTGACACCAAGAGGCTGTCCAATGTCCAAGATTATATGGTAAAGTGTGCTTTTCAGTTTTATGAATTTGTTAATTGCTGTAAATAGTGCTTAATCAGGTTATTTACCACCCTATACGAGGAGGAAGGCTAGTTACATGGTTCCAATGCCGAGATACCACTCAATCCCTTGATTTGGTGGGCCCGAGGCACCTAATTGCAAGCCAAAGCTTTGTTTTAGTTCTGATTTTTACTCTCAGCTAAGAAATTACAGCAATATATCTTCATACAGTGAGATGGACTCGAGCAATGATGATGCCTCTCAGTATGAACATTCACATGGGAATGAAGAAAATGCAATGCTTGAATGAAGAAAATGCAATGCTTGACCTTGGACAAGACTCTGACCATGGACAGCAAGCTGAAAATGTTACTGTTGGGCAAGATGCACAGCCTTCAGGGCATAAGGAGGTTGATGACCAACAAAGTGAAGAGGAATCTGATGACCAGTTCAAGAATCAGATAAGGACAGCAACAATTGTAAAATTAGCAAAGGATCCTCAATTTACCCGATTTTTGAATGCTCCAAAGAAGGACAGCAAAGGCAAGAAGAAGAAGAAGACGTCTTCTACACCTTCGGGACAGCAAGATGCACCGAAGATAATGCCAAACCCTTCATTTGAAGCTTCCAAAGATGCTAATGAAGGAAAACAATTGGTACCTATGGGACAGGAAATGCAAATGCAATGACATCACGGAAGTGCCAATCCAATGGATTTTGGACAGTCGAGCATACATGCTATGACGGGGCAGCCACGATATTTTGGTAGAAGCACGATTTTTCATGCTATGGTTGGACAAGGACCGCATACGGAAAAGTATGGCACAAATCCCTATGGTATGCAGCAACCAATGCATGGTGTGCAAGGCCCAATGTATTTGGATATGGATGGAAATATGCAAAACCCTATGTATGGCAACACTGGCTTGATGCCAGGGGCACAAAGTAGCATGTTTGGTACTACATCTGCATCCCTGAATGCTTATGGGGCTCAAGGAATGAATGTTGGTCATGCAAATACTCCGTTTGGCATTAGTTTTGATGTAAATTCAACAAATGCACCCTTTTTGTAGTAGCGAGTGTATGAAACTTGACACCCAAAGGGGCAGCAAAAAACTATGATGAGGGTGGAAAAGCAATGAAGTTTGAGTCCTTTAGCCGTGTATAAGATAGGCTGAAAGCTTTGACTTTCATTCAATAATTTGATGCAACCTATTCAAGGGGGGACTTCACGGAGTCCTCAAAGATTCGAAAGGCAACCACTTTCTTGAAAAGGAATACATTACAGTGGTAGTCCACTCTTTTGATGCAAGGTAGAGTACTTTCAATGTGGGTACAATTCAAGCAAATGTTTGCATCGAATTGGTTGACAAGTACCTTTGAGGTGGACATCATGACAGCTGGGAATAAGTTGGATGCTAAAGAATGTAAGAATTTGAAGCAATATAATAAGAAGTTTTGGGATGCATTACTGCCTATTACTTCTTATCACCCCGTACCCTTCATGAGCAAGTGGAAAAATATGTTTGTGGGCTGCCCAAAGGAATCAGGGATTTTTGCATTAAATCCACCGTATCTAGCATGTCTCAATTTATAGAGACTGCTACTAGAGCCGATGCTTTGCTGCGTGGGAAGGATTTAGGCTTCCTAGAGAGTGGGGAGAAGCCGAATCAAAAGTTGTTTAAGGCTGAGAAAAGGAGCAAACTTGAAAATCAGCCTAAAAAGAGGCCAAAACAACAAAGAAAGGGCTCGAAAACATTCACACAACGTAGGGAATTGATGGCTGCAAATAAATGTTTTATTTGTGAACAGGAGGGCCATGTTGGAAGGGACTGTCCCAATAGGAAGCAAGCTAGAAAATCAGAAAATCAAGGAGATTCTAAAGGAAAAAAGCCCAAAACATCAGTGGGATTGGTGCCCGATGTTGTTAGTGATTAGCCCAATGATAATGCTACTGAGTTGTGTAGAGCATAGGGCAAAATTAGGGATCAACATGCATTGATTTTCTTTGATAATGGTGCCCAAGCCAACTTCATCTTTGTTGACATGGCCGCCCGTCTAGGCATCACAGAGGATGAGATGGGACCCATGGGGAAAGTTAAAATGGCATGTAAAGGCCATGCAGAGCCCGTCACACCACTCATTGGAAAGCTTCGACTGCATATACAAGGATATGTGGACAGCGAAGAGTTCTTCATTGCTTCACTTGAGGCTTGAGATGTATTACTTGGTATGCCATGGTATCACTGTATGCATGCAATGATTGATTCTTTCTCGTGTAAAAAAAATCACTATTTAGCATAAGGGAAAGGTACTCGCACTTGATGTAAAGTTGAAAGGTGAATCTGTCCCTATTGTATCTACAGCTGTCATTTCTAAAGTAATGAAAAATCATCTTTCAGCATATTTGGTTTTTACCAAGGATAAAGATGATAGTGAGAATGTTGGGACATGTCTAAGTTAAAGAAAGATCGCATGTCATTTCTAAAAATATATGTTGATTGCTTCTCTCAGTCACTTCCAGGGCAGCTACCACATGAAAGACCAGAAGATCACAGCATAGATCTTATCCCTGGAAGTAGGCCACCTAATAAGCCACCCTACAAAGTCAGTGCAGCCCAACAAGAGAAGATTATGAGTCAGGTAAATGAGTTGTTAGAAAAAGGGATGATTCAGCCCAGCTCATCTCCTTTTTGTTCTCTAGAGCTTTTGGTACTGAAAAAGGATGGTTCATGGCATATGTGCATTGATTATCATGCTCTAAGCAAGATCACAATAAAGAATCGCTTTCCTATTCCTCGAATCGATGATGTTATGGATAGATTGCAAGGGGCAGCCATATTTAGCTATATAGATTTGAAAAGTCAGTACCATCAGATACACATTAGACAAGAAGATGTGCCTAAGACAGCTTTTAGGGCATCTTTTGGATTGTATGAGTTTCTTGTTATGACTTTTGGACTTACAAATGCTCCTGCCATTTTTAATCAGATGATGGATCGTATCTTCAGGCCACATAGAGGATCTATGGGCACTTTATTTGATGACATGATTGTCTATTCAAAGAACGAGTCAGAGCATAGAAAACACTTAGGCATTGTGTTCAATGAGCTACATGAGCATAGGCTGGTTATCAATGACAAGAAAAACTCTTCTTGCATGAAACCCGCTTTTTGGGGCATATTGTATCGGCTAATGGTATCTGTATGGGCCCTACAAAGATTGAGGCAATATGATCATGGCCACCTTTGAGAAATGTGCATGAGATCTGCAACTTCTTGGTTTTATGTTCTTACTATAGGAAGTATATACGCGGTTTTGCTGAAATTGCATCTCCATTGTACGCCTTGTAGAAGAAGGATGTGCCATTTAGATGGATAGAATTGGAAATTTCAGCATTTGAAAAATTGAAGGAAATGCTGACTTCAGATCCTATGCTTGTATTGTCCGATCTAAGGAAGTAATTCATAGTTCAATGTGATGCATGTGGTGACACCATTCAGGCTATTCTTATGTAGGAAAACCAAGTTGTGGCTTATGAGAGCTGAATTCTCCACGGTGCGGAAAAGAATTTGCAGGTCTATGAGAAAGAGCTCTTGGCTGTAATTCATGCACTGTCTACCTGGAGACATTAAATGTTGGGGGCTGATTTTACAGTGCAGACAGACCATCAAGCTTTGAGGTACTTTTTGATGTAGACAAAGTTGTCAAAGAAGCATATGAGATGGGCAAATTTTCTCTCTATGTTTCATTTTCAGATTGTACATATTGATGGTAAAAAGAAGGTTGTGGCTGATGCACTATCACATAAGCCACAAATTTCAGCCGTCAACATGGTTTAACACACTGAGCAATATGTTGCTCATTTGGACTTTCATAATGTTTATGATCAGCTTTGCAATGGTTATAAGGCATGGACACTTTGTGCTAAGAGACGGATTTCTGATGATCCATGGACAACTATGTGTCACAAAGCAGTTAAGGCCTAGAGTTATCACTAAAAGTCATGTTTCTCCATATGCAGGACACAAAAGTATTGATGCCACGGTCAAGGCAATCGAGTATTTCTTTTATTGGCCAACTTTAAGGCATGATGTAGAATAGTTTGTTAAGACATACATCGTATGCTACAAGGTAAAGCGTGATAGACAAAAGATGTCAAGTTTGTTGCAGCCCTTGCCTATTTCAAATAGGCCTTGGCAAAGCATTGCAATAGACTTTATTTTTGCGCTTCCTAAGATAATTGCAAGGAAAGATGGGATATGGACTATCATTTGCAGGTTTAGCAAACAAGCCCATTTCATTCCAGTGAGGAAGAAAATAAAGGCTAATCATATGGCACGATTGTTTTTACAACACATCTCTAAGTATCATTGTCATGAGGACATGTATTTTTGAAACCTCACTTAACATGTGGACTAATTTTTAATCACGACTCAGTAAATGTAGTACATGTGAGGTGCAATTGGGGTTAGAGTAAATTTACAAGCCCGGGACCCAAGGAAATCATGGGATGTCAAAGGCAAAAGTTGCTATAAGTTGTGCCGCACAGGTACTTAGTGGTATCTGATGCCAGTTCTTGGCCTAGGTCATTCATTTGGCCATAAGTGTCAGTTGGTGACACTAGAGAAGTAGCATTTTTAATGGTACCTAACGCCATCTGATAGTCAAAGATTGTGCAAAGACACTCGGGAGTGAAAGATGCCTAGCCAATTTAATTATTGGCCAGTCTAATTATTTTTCAAGGCACCCAAAAAATTATTAGATTAATTTTCAGTATTTGAAGACTGAAAATTAATATTTAATTGTGGATAATAATGGAAAAACCGTTTGGGAACGCTGCCACTTGTCAAAAATGCCCATGCAAGATTGAAAAACGTCTTTAGAGGCTGGAGAGAGGCATTTTTAGTGTATTCAGCCTGCAAGAGAGAGAGAGAGGAGATGCTACTGGTCTGATTTGCAGCCATTGGAGGACCTTTTGAGGCAGCCAAGGGCAGGAGAAGACCAATCAACAGCAAGTGACAACATCTACAGGCTGTTGAGTCAGGGCAGCAACAGTAAATGATTGCTTTTCTTCAGTTCTTTGCATCTACAAGCTATTATGGCAGGGTAACAGCTACATTTGACTGATTTTCCGTCATTGTTCGCGACAAAACTCTGAATTTTCTCTCTCTACAGCTCTCTCTCTCATCTCCCAGTCGTTTCACAGCTTTGCTCCGAAGATCTCAGTGTTTGGACCCTTGGAGGCTGAGAAATTGCAAATTTCTCTGCTATAAACCCTAATTTACAACAAAAATTAGGGTTTAGCAGTAGCCTCAAGAAGCGTGCCAAAAATTAGAAGCTCCAAGACTTGGATTTTTCAGAGCTGAAGGTGAATTTTAGCTAAATTCAAGTGGAGGACTAGCCACCCATTGAATTTGGGCATTTCCATCGTCTATGAAGTGGATGAAGGCCGAGTAAGTGCCCGAATGAAGAGGCAAAATAGATTGAAAACTTGCTGGTCACTTTGGACAGCAAGGGGAGTTGGAATACCGAAAGGGATTGGGAGATTCCCATTGTACATCAACTTCTTCTTCAATTAAGCTAAAGAAATACCGAAAGGGGTGCCAATTTTGGGGCCAATCGGGTGTACATTGTCCAAGATTAGTAGGTAAATTTGTATTTTCCGATTTGCATTAATTGTTTGCTGCTGTAATCAAGTTCTAATTGAGGATTTACCACCCATCCACGGAAGGAAGGCTGGTCACATAGTTCCATTGCTAGAATACCATCAAATCCTTTGAATTGGTGAGCCCGTGGTACTTGATTGCAACTTGGGACTACTGCATTATTGCTGAAATTGTTCTCAGCAATGAATTACAGCAAGCATGTCTTCACATGGTGATACGGGATCAAGTGGAGAGGATGCATCACTCCTTGGTCAATCACGTGGTGAAGGGGGAAATGCAATGACTAATGTTGGGCATGGTTCTAAGCATGGACAACATGCTGATGACCAGCAAGGGGCTCAAGAATTTGCTAATAGCTTCAAGGATTGAATGCGTACAGAAGCAAAACTTTTTATTGAATTGGCAAAGGATCCCGAATTTACTCGATTCTTGAATGCCCCAAAGAAGAACAACAAAGACAAAGAGAAGAAGACACATTCTACAACTTTGGGACAACCACAAGAACCAAAGAAAAAGCCTAAGCCTTCTTTAGAAGAGCCCAAAATGCCTGATGAGCACAAACAGTTGGTATTCGTGGGGCAGAAAGTGAAAACGCATGGCCAACTTGGTAGTGCCAATCCATGGCAACATGGGCAACAAGGCAATTATACACATGCAAGCATAGGACAGCGAGGATACTTTGGTGGTGGTACAATTTTTCATACTATGATTGGACACGCACCGCATACGGGAATGTATGGCATAAATCCCTATGGTATGCAACAGCCAATGCATGGCTCATAACACCCAATGTATCTGGGTAATGCAAGTGGAATGCTTAACCCCATATATGGCAGTATAGGCATGATGCCTGGGGGCACAAAGCGGGCCATATGGATATGTATCGGCAACCCTAGGGACTGTTGGAGCACAAGGATTTGGCACTGGTCATGTAGGTGCTTCAAATAGTGCTAATTTTTATGCAAATACAGCCAATGCACCCTTTTTGCAACAACCCATTTATGATAATTTGACTCCCATAGGTCCGTCAAAGGACTATGATGAAGGTGGCAAAAGCGTGAAGTTTGAGCCTTTCAATAGTGCACAAGATAGGCTAAAAGCACTTATTTTTATTCAGTAGTTTCATGCAGCCTATTCTAGAGGCAACTTCACAGAGGTATCTAAGATACGCAAGGTAGCCACATTTTTTAATGGAAATGCATTGCAATGGTGGTCTACGCTTCTTATTCAAGGAAAGTCACCTATTACTTGGGTCCAGTTCAAGCAAATGTTTGCTTCAAATTGGTTGGCAAGTACCTTTGAAGTAGACATTATGACAGCTTGGAATCAATTGAATTCCAAAGACTACAAGAACTTGGATCAATACAATAAGAAGTTTTGGGATGCATTGCTGCCAATTACTTCTTATCGCACAGTACCCCTCCATGAATAGGTGGAGAAGTATATTTGTGGTTTGCCAAAGGGTATTTGGGATTTTTGCATTAAGTCCACTATTTCCAACATGTCTCAGCTTATAGAAACTGCTACTACAACCGACACATTGCTGCGTGGAAATGATGCAAGATTCCACAATGATGATGCCAAGTCACATGTCAAAGAGGCAAAGGCTGAGAAAAAGGGCAAATCTGAAAAGAAAGCTGAAAATCAGGGCAAATCTGAAAAATAGGGCTAGAAAGACAAACAGATCGTAGAGAAAGAGTGGGAAAAGTGATGCACTGTCACATAAACCTCAATTGTTGATTGTCAATATGGTTTATCACATTGAGTTGGATGCCATGAAAGAGCAATATGTTGCTGATTCAAACTTTGCTAATGTTTATAATCAGCTTTGCAATGGCCAAAGGCATGCACACTTTGTGTAAGAGATGGATTTCTGATGATGCATGGATGACTGTGTGTCACAAAGCAGTTAAGGCCTAGAGTTATCACTAAAAGTCATGCTCCTCCGTATGTAGGACATAGAGGTATTGATACCACGGTCAAGGCAATTGAGCATTTCTTTTATCGGCCAGCTTTGAGATATGATGTAAAACAATTTGTTAAGACATGCACCGTATGCCAAAAGGTAAAGCATGATAGGCAAAAGATGCCGGGTTTGTTGCAGCCCTTGCCTATTCCAGATAGGCCTTGGCAGAGCATTCCAATGAACTTTATTTTTTAGCTTCCTAAGACACCTACAGGGAACGAGGGGATATGGACTATCATTTGTAGGTTTAGCAAACAAGCCCATTTCATTCAGGTAAGGAAGAAAATTAAGGCTGATCATATGGCACAATTGTTTTTGCAGCACATCTTTAAGTATTATGGTATGCCAAAGTCAATCATTAGTGACCGAGACCCTCGGATGACTAGTTTATTTTGGAAGGGCTTGTTTGAGAATATGGGTACCACGCTGAAATTCTCATCATCCTTCCATCCGCAGACAGATGGTCAGTCTGAGGAAGCAAATTCCACAATGTTAGATCTTTTGAGATGCTATGTTTTAGACCACAAGACACAATGGGAGCAATATTTACCCTTGGTTGAGTTTGCTTACAACAACACAGTGCATAGTTCTACGGTCAAAGCTCCATTTGAGGTGGTTGAGGGTGGCAAGAAGGTACCACCTATTCTACAAACTAAGGATAAGATCTTTGAGGCTGATCATTATGTGAAAAACTTAGATGTAGCCTATGCAAAGATAAGATATGCACTTCAGAAATCACAAGAAAAGCAAAAGAGGACAGCTGATCGACACAGACGTGCTTTGCAGTTTGCAAAGGGTGATTATGTATTGCTACATTTTGAAAAGGCAAGGCGGAAAAAGATGAAAGGAAGAGAAAGATTGTATCCGAAGTTAAGTATGAGATACTATGGGCCCTTCCAGGTATTGGAGAAGATCAGTGATGTAGCATATCGGCTGAAATTACTTCCACATTGACGCATACACAATGCCTTTCATGTCAGTTTATTGAGGCCTTTTCATGGTGATGTGCCAAAGGATATGTCTGCTTAAGCTTGAGGTTAAGGAGTTGGATGAGATTTTGGTATTTGAGCAGATTTTGGCACATAAGGAAAGAAAGGTCAAAGGTAAAGTTTCTTCCAAGAGATACTTTGTGAAATTTCAGAATTATTCACCAATGGATACCAAATGGATGGAAGAGAATGACTTGGCAAAACATCCTCAGTTGTTGCAACTTTACCTAGATGCCTTTCAGTTAGAGCTGACTTTAGTTCAGGCTCCATCAAGTTCAGCAGAGCAAGGGTCCGGAGTATTGCCTAATGCTCAAGGGGGAGGTAGCACTTCCGCTCCTCCAATTATGGACAGCTCTCGTATGTAGTGGATCTCAGATATATTCAACATGCATCCAAGGTATTGAGCTGACAGTATGTTTGCCATGAGGTCACTACTTATTGTACTAGTCATTGTGAGATGTATGCAGATGAGTATGAGTTTCACCTAGGCACTGGAACTATACTTTTGCATCAGCTTATGATCAATTTGGCATGAATTTTGCCTCAATTTTGAGACAAAAATTCTGATCAGCTTCGGCTTAATTTTTAATCAGCTTGAGAACCATTTATGGTCACTTTTTGGATCAATTTGTGCATTGATTGCTGGCCAGTTTTTGCAATGAGTTTGTAATCAGTTTGGGGTCACATTTGCAATTGTTTGCGATCAATTCTCAAATCAGCAAGTGATCAGATGATGCTCAGTTTTCAATGGTTTACATCTAGTTTCATGGACAACAGCATATGTTATAATGCCATTGATGTTTTAGCCATGGTTTGTGCTTAGTTATGCTATGCTATGGTTTGGTTTTACCAAATGAGTTGAGCTCGTAAGAAATAGACATGTCATATGATAATCTGGCAATGTTTTTTTTATAAGATTCTTTGTGAGTCTTATGGTATGTTATGATTGGCTGGTAATTTTCAGCATGTGTTGGGCATATGGAATGGTTGAGCAACAGTGCACAATATTGTGTTAACTATGATGCCTTGTGGAAATTCCAACCCACTATTTTGCTTTTGATGCATTTGGCAGTGCAATCATGGACAATTACAAGAATTTAAAGGGAGAGGGCTGTCATAAAGACATGTATTTTTTAAACCTCACTTAACATGTGGATTAATTTTTAATCACATGGTTAAGTAAATGTTGCACATGTGAGGTGTAACATGTGAGCAAGGAGATGCTATTGGTCGATTTGCAGCCATTAGAGAACCTTCTGAGGCAACTAGGGGCAAGAGAAGACCGATCAACAGCAAGTGACACCATCTCCAGTCTGTTGAGATAGGGCAGCAGCAATAAATGACTGATTTTCTTCAGTTCTTTGCATCTACAAGCTGTTCAGACAGGGCAACAGCAGTAAATGACAAGTTTTCTTCGGTTCTTTGCAAAGAAAGTCTGAATTTTCTCTCTCCTTATCATTTTCTCTTATCTCCCAGCCTTGCTCCAAAGATTGCAGCATTTAGATCACCGAAGGCTGAGAAATTTCAGATTTTCTCTACTGTAAACCCTAATCTGCAACAAAAACTAGGGTTTAGCAGCAGCCTTGAGAAGTGTGCCAGAAACTGGAAGCTCCAAGACTTGGATTCAACAGGGCTAAAGTTGTTTTTACCCTGTTCAAGTGAAGGGACCAAAAAATAATTGAATTTGGGGCATTTTCCATCTCCATCAAAGCGAGTGAAGGCCAATTGATTGCCCAAATCAAGGGGCAAATCAGATTAAAGACTTGCTAGTCATTTTGAACAACAAGGGGAGTTGGAATACCGAAAGGGATTGGAAGAATCCGATTATACATCAACTTCTTTTTCAATTATATTAAATAAATACCAAAAGGGGAGCCAATTTTGGGGTCAACAGGATGTCAAATGTCCAAGATTATATGCTAAAGTGTACTTTTCAGTTTTGTGAATTTGTTAACTGCTGTAAATAGTGTTTAATTTGGTTTTTTGTCTGAGGAGGAAGACTAGTTACAGTATTAGTCGAGAAGAAAAGTATGGGGAGTATGTGGAAAATGCTACTATAAAGACTACCAAAGGAGACTACCATGTGAGTTGCCGCAAATATAGTAGGGTAATGCAAAGGACAATGTAAAATGTCATGCTCAAGTAAAATGCTACACAAGGATTCCACTTGGATAGTGCCCTCACAAGGAAACTTTTTACTTGCCCAAGTACCCTTTCACAATCATGATCATATTGATGCAACGGATAGTGATAGAAAGTACAATCATAATATCAATGAAGCAAGAGTATCCAAAATCATGTCAACACTAAGAGAAAAGACCACCTCCTCTCACCACTAAATAGTGGAAAGAAAAGCTAGAGAAAACCCCCTCTCCTATCATACTAAAGTAGAAAAAAGGGAGTACCCACACCGATCCTAGATAGCAAGTACTAAAAAACCAAGTGATTGACCAACTTAGTCAATACACCTGCAAAGTTTTTTTATGAAGACACAAACTCTAGGTGAATGGTGTCTAGCTCAGCCTACTATTTCTAAAGTGGTAGTGCACTCCAACATGCTTTGTCTTCAAACTAGTGATGGGGTTACCAACTACTATGATGGCACTCTAGTTGTCGCAAAAGACCATTGTCAAAACGTTACATGGGAACAAAAGTACCACCCACAAGCTCCTCAAATAGATGGCCTTAGTGGTGTCATCATAGAGAGCTTGTACTCTGCCTTAAAAGCAGAGGCAATCATTGTCTCCTACTTACAACTAGAACAAATAATGCAAGCCAGACTTAGGGAGAAGACATAACCACTATGGGAATGCCAAGTGTCGAAATCTCCTGCCCAATCAGAGTGTACCCCTACAAAAATTAAAACACAACCATAATGTAAATGATAAAAATAAGTACACCACACATATCTCAACACATGCAAGCAAGCAATCTGTAACATTTTAGTTACATTGAAATATTAATTGAGCAAAGAAACAAAGTAAGCAAGTCTAGCCTAGTATAAATCAACTAAAAAAGTTTCCCTGTTACAAACTGTTGAGAAACCCTTCACCCGCAGTTTGTATTTTTGTGTTTAGGGTTTGCAGCCCCAAAAACGGGCACCATCCTAGACTGACTATGCCTATTTATAGGCCACTCTCTCATTCATTCCTTACGGCTGATTCATTCAGTTCGTCACCTCTTCTCTCCAGCCTCCCCACTACCCTCACACCCCTTCAGGAGCACATTGTGGTTCGTGGTTCGTGGTTGTCATCATCATCTTCCTTGTGCTACGGCACCCTTGTTTCCTTGTATCACATTCACTCCATGATTCAAAACTTCATCATTCCATTCATCAAAGTTTCTTCTCTCTTCTCTTCTCTTCTCCATGTTTGCCGAGTTCACTTCATGTACCTCCCCGCAAACCCTACTATCTCGCTGGTACGTCATCTTTTGACATGGTGTCAGAGCCAGATCTGCTCAAACAGTGGCAAAGTTCCTCCACCCCAGTGAAGGCAAAGACCGATGGCGGATTCGGCGTCCACTTCTCTTCTTCATCCGCTTCATCAACATCTCGTTTTTGCAGGTTTCAGGTGTTTTCAGCTTGCTGCCCACACCCCTTTCGCGGAGGACATTGTAGTCTTAGATGCCCCTTGCTGTCATCTACAATATGGCACCTATTTCCAATCTTCCACCCACAGTTTGCAGCTGTTTACAGCAGAGCGACTGTTGCTAATCACTCTCTATCCAGAAAACAATCTTGTTTTTTGCAAATTTCAAGTATTTCAGCTTGTTGCCCACACCCCGGACGCGGAGGACATCACGGTCCAAGCTGGCCATTGCTGTCTACAACAGTCGGTACAATGGCTTCCCTGACCCACATCTCCTCCACAATCCACTCTTCTAAGAGCTCGCGACTGTTCCCCACCCTTGGACTCCTCCTTCCCCACCCTCTTCCACTCAAGTTCAAGAGACCACTTCTTGGTGCTTTCCGGCTTCTTCTTCTGAGCACCAGATACTTTCTTCAGCACAACCGGCGGCACTTCCTTCATCATCAGATGCTTCGCAGTCCGTGAGCCATGAGTGGTCGGATTCCCTTTCTCTCTCAGACTGGGATTCAGAGGGGGATTTATTAGAGATCATAGCCTGTTTAGGCAGCTGCACAGTCAGCAGCAGCAGTCGGACCAGCAGCTGCAGTCGGACTGTGCAGTCGGACTGCCACGTGGCAGTCCGACTACCTGCAGCCGTTTTTACCAGGCTGCGCCCTATTTCTGGCGCCCCGTTCTAGGTGGTTTTTCGCCTATTTATTGTCGACGACTTCAGCAGTCTACCTATTCTTCTCTGTCGCAGATTACAGACTGGTGCCGTGCAGATTTCTGTCTCTGTTCACAGATTTCAGACAGCAGACAGTGCAGACTGCAGCAGACTTCGAGGTGGACAGCAGGTCGCATCGTCGAGGTGGAGACACGCAGTCCAGCGCACTGCGCCCGTGTATATCTTTGTATTCAGCATTCTTTATACAGCAGATCTTCATTGTACACTGTCTCTTTCTCTCCCTTTTTCTCTCTGCGTTCTCTCTCTCTCAGTCCTACGCTTCCGCACCGCTGCACTCTGACAGGATTTTCTTACTTGGCCCTCAGAGGGGGCTTCCAGTTCTTCTTCGGCTTCACAGGGGGCTCCTACTTCTACTCCTTCCGATTCAGAGAGGGAACCTATGTGCCATGAAGTTCTTCATATACCACCACCTTTCACTTTCAAGGAGTGGCTCTCCTTTGAGCAGTCATTTCCTCTACTTATACCCAAGATCTAGAGAATCTACCTAGATCGGGGCCCTTGGGTCTCCAACAGCGACTTGGTGGCTAGGCCTTCGTATTGCTTCTAGCATGGAGTCATAGAGCTAGTGGCTTCTCTCCCGAGGTTGAGTTTCGGGTTCTACAGCTCATCCAATCTCTTAACTATCTTCAAAGGTCTCCTTTTAGGTGGTATTCTCAAATTACAAGGTGGATCTTCTTTGTCACTTGGTCAGCACGGAGCCACCTCCCAAGATCGATTACGGGCATATCCTTATGGTTCTCGGCACCACACAAAGTCCAACATTCCTTCTATACATTGCATGTTTTCATCATCTTTGTACTAGGGTGCTTGGGCAAGTGAACAATTTCCCCACGAGGGACACTATCCAAGTGGCACCTGCTGCATGAGCATTCTTCAGCATGTAGCATTACATCTCCACCTCACTTTCTCTTGTTCCCCTTTTTGGGCCTGAGAGGGTGTGTTGAGAAACCCTTCACCCACAGTTTGTATTTTTGCGTTTAGGGTTTGCATCCCCAAAAAGGGACACCATCCTAGACTGACTCTGCCTATTTATAGGCCACTCTCTCATTCATTCCTTACATCATGGGGATGTGAAATTTTGAGATGCTTTAATCTTGCTAGTAACATTTGATTAAGTTATTAATCAAATGTGCAAGTTTGTTTAGCATATGTGATGCACATGGCAGTTATTTCATGGGAACGGGCCAAGGACCCCGAGGATGCAGTGGGTGTTAAAGGCAAAAGTTGTGTTAAGCTATGCCAACGGGGTTTTGGTGGTCAGTTGGTGCCAGGTTGGATCCTAGGACAATTGTTTGGCCATTAAGTGTCTGTGGTGACACTAGGGACTAGCATTAATTAATTAATTAATGCTAGTCTAAGGATCAACAGAGGGTGGGGCCACTCCAAGTTGCAAATGGCCTAGCCAATTTCATTACAGATGGGCATGTTTAATTTTGGGCAAGGTCAAAAGGACTGAAATTAATTTTCACAATTAATTAATTTTGAAATATTAATTTAATGGCTGAAAATGCATTAGGAAGACTGCCACTTGGCAAAGTTTCCCATGCAACTAGGGAGAAGGCTGTTGAAGGGTAGTGGAAACTGAATTGCAGCCATTCTGAGCTTGGTGGAGGGAGAAAAGGTGATCAAATTTGGCTCTGAGAGGCGACAACAACTGATTGCGCGCTGCCACAGGACAGGGGGCAGCAGGTTTTCTCTTCCGCCTCAAGAGAGGCGGCGGAAGAAGAGGAGAGCTCGCCAGCCGAGCTCGTGTTTTACCCCCCTTTTGAAGCTATTGGTGCCATCAAATTTGTCATCAGAGCTATGAATCAAAAGATACATTTCAACTGATTTTCTCTCTACAGCATTCTCTCATCTCCTCCAGTCTATGCTCAAGCATTCTCAGTAATTCTCAGCCATTGGTAGCAGAGTACAACCAAATTTGGTGGACAACAGAGAGTTTACTGTTGTAAACCCTAAATTACAGCAGTAATTAGGGTTTAGCAGTCACCTTGGGACCCGTGCCATCAATCAAAGGCATTGTACAATGAAATCAGCATCGAAAATTCGTAGAATTGTGAGGATTTCAGATGCCAGCCCATCTATTGTGAATTTGGGGCAGCATTTGACCAGTTGGGGTTCCATTAGAGCAAGTCTTGGGTGAAAATCAAGGGGCAATTTGCCCGAATGCTTTGCTGATTATTGGAACAGCAAGGGGCTTTTGAATCAGCCAAGGAGATCGTGAAATCTCGGCTTGTAATTTATCCATTAGCAATTGAAATTAAAGAAATACCAAAAGGGGCACCTATTTTGGGGCCAACAAGGTGTCCACTGTCCAAGTTTATGAAGGTAAAGTGAGCATTTCAGTTTATGTTCATTTGTTGATTACTGTAGCCATAGCACAGCTATCTATTCCTAGCTTAATGTCAAAAAATAGTGGAGGAAGGTGGGCTTACTCGGTTGCTGGCTTTTGTTTAAGCAGAAACCTAATGATCCTAAGGTAATTACAAGTGGTTATAAAGACTAGGTCTGGCCAGAAAGAGAAATCCTTGAGGAAGCGGTTGATGGAAGGGCGCAAGTCCCCTACTCTAAAGGTCATGCATTCCTCGGGAGTTACTGCAATGACATTATAGATCTTCGGAAAGTCGTACCTACCACGCACCCCCCTATCGTAATCCACTCCGTGTCTGCAAGGATAGGGCATGTAGACAGGATTATTCGGCTTTGTCTAGGGCCTCTTTCTTCATTTCCAAAGCGGCTCCTTTTTCTCTCTCTAGCCTTCCTTGCTCTTCCATTGCCGACCACAGCTGGAAAACCAGGGCATCCTCCTGTTCTTGGCATCGTTCTCCTGATGCTTAGTCTCCTTCTTGCAGGCTCTCCCGTAGTTCTGCATGCATAGCTTCCACCTGTGCCATTCGTTGCTGGAGCTCAACGTATTGTTGGATGCGCAACTTGTGGTCCCGCTACTCCGCCACCACGTCTTGGGCTTCATCCTCTAGTCTTTGCCTTAGGCGATCTTCGTTCTCTTGTGCCTCCTTATCTTTGGCACTGAGTTGCTCTTTCAGGTTTCGAATTTATTTCTGATGCTCAACAGCTTGCTGTGTCATCTCTAGCCGTAAGGCCGCGACAACTTCTCTTTCAATCTCTAGTTCCATATCCGCGGCCTTCTTCTCTTCCTTAGCCTTCTCTAGCTAGGCTAGAAGTTCAACCACATAGGCATCATAGTCCGTAGCTGGGGGCATCGTTGGCGGTGCTGTGGTAGTGGATGTTTCCAACCTTTGCCACTTTGGGTCTTGCCTAGACTCGGCGTCCGCCGCAACCAACCTTTTGGCTCCTGCCCTTGGCGCCATTTCTTGTATTTTCATGACCAAGAATTGCATCATGGACATGAACTGAGTGGTGTCCATGGCAGACACTACCTCCTGCGTAGTGGAGGTAATGGTGACAGTCTAAGGTGTGAGAGTCGAAGGGAGGGGATGCAATGGGGCCTTGCCCTTCCCCGCAACAATTGGGGCTACTTCAGCACTATCGCTTGGTTCGCCTTCATGCCGTGGGCTCAAGGTGGCCATTTCTTTGGGGCCGTGGGTCTCCTCTACAAACCTGTGCATGGCCTCCGCCATGTCTTCCTCCTCTTTTCTCCTCAGCTCTTCTACCTCTTTCTCGACCCTTCTCTTTCTCTCATCTTCGGCCCTCTTGGACTCTTTTCGAGCCTTCCTCAACTCGGCCCATTCCTCCCTTGTCATTGTTTCTTTTGCCTCCTTCTGTAGCTTTGATGGGGTTCCCTTAATCTGCGCCTTCGGCTCTCCTTGGCCGGACTTTGTCTCCTACTCTTCCTTATCACTTATAGTCCTTTCACTTGATTGCACCTATTCGTGGTGAGGCAATCGGTCAGGTGTTTCCCCTACTCCCTCTTCACCTTCCTGTGTATCCTTCAAGGCCTCCTAGATGATGGCCATTAGAATTCTAGTGAACCTGATGGTAGATGCCTTGGAGGAGAACTTTCGAGCTGATCTTGCTGTGGAGGTCGGGGATTCCCCTCCTTCCATTGCTCTACCAACGGTCAAAGCTTTCGTTGAGCTTTCAATAGTTTTTCCCACGAAGGCATTTCAATCTATTTCATTTGGGGATCCTACTGCGATGCTCTCCAACGGCACCCCAATTCTGTTCATAAGGGCATTATACCTTTGACTAGAAAAGAGAGCATGGACTATCTTTGCCCACAGCTTGATCTCAGGGTTTGGGATATCCGCTAAGCTTATCCCATCCACTGTGTATACAATAGCCTTGTTCATCCCTAGCATGCTATACCGTCCCTCTTTGGGCATCGCTCGGTTTTGCTAGTTAAGCCTAGGGCCTTCTCCACCACTGCAGAGCTCAATTCCACCTCCACTTGGTGGGCTTCTTCCCCTTTCCTGATTGTCACCATGCCATAGTTCCTTTCAGCATTGAAGCTTCTCAAAAATTTTACGCACTTTTCGTAGTTGACCGCCTGCCCGACCTTCTCTACATACTTCTGTAGGCTGTACTGATCCATGAGTTGTTTTATGGGCGGCTCTTCCATGATGGCATCTTCTAGGTTTATGCCGTGAGTGAATATGAACTGACTGTAGCCCCTCGTTTCTACCGTCAAGCCATACTTAGCTTGCTCTTCCTCTGTGAATGGAAACTTGCTACCTTTATCTTGCCCGCCATTTTAGGTTCCTGTCATATATCATGGTTCACCATTAGTATTCTTAAGACATTTTCTTTCTAGAAGATAAACAGGAATTGATCATGCTTTTATGGAAAGAAGAACATTCTTTAATCCTAAAAAGAGACTTTTCCTTTGAGCAGTTCTATTCATTTCCAGGATTTTATGACACTTTTCCTTGATTTCACCTTTCTTTGCCTTACCCCCTCCTCCCTTGGGAATGAGAAGAAGCCTTCCAAGGATTAGACATGGGAGAGGCAAGACCATGGAGCACAGTAGGGTGCTATTTACTTGGGCAAAAGCCAATGGTAGAAATCTGGGTTTTATTCCAAGTAAGCATGACGATCGAGATTACAAGGACTAATGCATACTTAGGTGATATAAGTTAGGACGTCGGTTAGAAAATCACCCGAGTTGATGCGGCTAGTCACATGTAGCTCTTATTCCGTAAGGATGCAATCAATGTAAGGATGGGCCAAGACCTGGTTCTCTAGGTGTTTGTATTGAGTGATAGCCAAGACCCTGAAAGAGATTGGTGCTACGTAAGTCGGGTCATACTCGGTTATTTTGATCGCACATCACTGCTCAGCATTAGTCATTATTTGGCAATCCCGTTTCTCCCATTGGAGACGTAGGTCACACCATTTTTGTAGGAACGAGGACTCTAAGTCAGCGAGCAAGTGAGTTCCTCAAGCTCAACGGTTGACGCAGGCCTTTGGGGCTTGCGGTATGATGTTATTAGTCGTTTGATGACCGCGTGCTCTTTTGATATTTCACCATTATCGATCAACTCCTTTGATACTTTGAGGGATGTTGTAGTCATAAACTCATATTCTTCCCAAGTACAGGATAAGGAACGAACCTCGACGGGCAAGGGGTTCATCAAGCAAGCCGAGGTCAAGTATTTCATAACTGCTAGCGAATGTGGTAAAGGTGTTATCCAAGAGCTTGATGCAAGTTACCAAGTCATCTCCTGTATTCTCAGCAAGGTCCTTGGTGTTAAAAAGAGTGCTAGGGTTTGCACTAAGGACACACAGAGTATACAACCACGACAAAAACGCAAAGACACAGACACAAACACAGAGGGCAAAACTCAAACCCTAAACGTAAAACTAAAAACTCAAACCCTAAACGCAAAACTCAAAACTCAAACACAAAAACTCAAACACAAACAGAAGAAGGGAGAGAGAAAACACAACTCTAAAGTGAATGAATGCTGTAAATGAATGTAAGAGTGTACAGTGGGCTCAAGGGCAGAGCAATGTCGAAGTGTGATGTCCGCTGAAGACGGATCCCAAGTCTATGACCACTAGTCAGAGTGTAGGAGTGCTGAATAGTGAATGGCAGCAGGCTGGTCACCAAAACACAGCAGTTTGGAGGCTGGAAACTAGTAAACGTAGCAGTGTACCACCGATCGGGGGCTGGAAACTGTGCACAGTCTGCTGTAAACAGCAAGCTAAAACAGTGTGTGAGAGTGTCAGGACCTACAATGCTGAAAACGCAAGCTGGCTGACGCTAGAGATGATGGACAGTAGGCTGAACAGCAGTCTCGGACAATCTGGAGTAGTCGCCAGCTAAGAGCTGTCGCTTACAGCAATGGACAGGCTGAAGATGATGTGGCTGCAATCGATGATGACTGGACAGCAGATGGGGGCTGGCTGCAGGCTGGAAACTGGGCACCAACAGCAGCAGAGGGTATGTGGGCTGGTGTAACCTGCAAAACAAGGATGATTGCTGAATGGGGGCAACCTGTCTATTTATAGATGTGGAAGGGCACCCCAAAAATTAGGGTTTCCACTAAACTTTCTCGAACCGCTCCCCGTTTTAGGATTTCCACTGAACTCTCTCGAACCGCTCCCCGTTTTAGGGTTTTACTCTAAAAGAGCATTTTTAGTGTGTTTTGGGGATGTTTAAGAGGCTAATTAGCAAGTAATGCACATTTTAGCTCAACAGCCCCTCTCAAGCCCAAAACTGAGCTGAAAGGTTAGGCCAGCCATGATGATGTTTATGTACCCCAAGGTGTCCCACCCCAATGCAGCCAAGGCATCGGACAAAGGGTGCACGTCAGCTGCCCAATGGCCTACCAAGACTACAAAGGCGATGGTTATCTTATCAAGGGAATCCAAGTAGTCACCCCAAAGAGGACAGGGCATCGGACAAAGGGTGCACGTCGGCTACCCAGTGGCCTACCAAGTCCTACAAAGATGGATGGAACTACATTGAACTTTTGTGTGTTGTTTTTTTTTTTTTTTTCAATAAGTGTGGTAAATTTTATGGGATGCGGCCGATTAAGGAATAGTGACCCAGAAGACGGGAGTAGGGAGGGTATACCCAACACATCACAAAACAGTACAAGCTAACCCATCCACTCAAGGTATCGATGATAAGGAAAAGTAGGTGATGAGGTATCCATGTGATGAAGAAGGATGGTGGTGTAGTAATAACAGCTATCGGTGGAAACAGCTTAGGATCCGCTCAAGTGCTGCTCTGCACAATAAGAGGCAAAGTATGCTACATGCTAAAGAATGCTCGTGCAACAGGTGCCACTTAGACAGTGTCCCTCATGGGAAAATTGTTCACTTGTCCAAGCGCCCTAGTACAAAGATGATGAAATCATACAATGCAAAGGGTAAGGTACAACAAGGGGGAGAAGCCAATGTCGAAGACAAAGTGCTGAAGCCTGTAGAATACCAAGAAGGGTAGGAACCCCCTCTCAACCTAGGTATAGATGCCGAAGAAGAAACAGGGGCCTGATGTCGGTCTTCATATGGTGCCGAGAACCATAAGGAATGAAGAGGAGGAGGAAGCATCCTAGCTGGAAGAGCTAAGTAGAAGTCACCACCATGATAGCATCAAGAGAGATGTTACATGATCCACCTCAGGAGGGGAAGGCTCCATGCTGGTAGAAGAGCAAAACTCCAAGGATGATGAAACCATGAAGGAACGGCGCGCATCCCAAGTCTCCAACCCAGGTAGGACTGGGCAAACCTGCATGTTAGCCCAACACTAAAAACAAAACCTGCAAAGGAGATCAAAGTCTACAATCGCAGAGGTCAGTAATAATGAGATGCTCCAAAAAAAAAACTAAACTAAAATGGAAAGCTAACTGAATGAACAAGTGCAAAGATGCAAATGTGTGTGTGTGTGAGGAAATGCAGTGGAAGACTTAAAATGTAGAGACAAAAATCCTATGGGCCTAACTCTAAGAGTGCGAAAAATGAATGCTAGACTGACCTAGGGTATCCGAAAGGACCTAGAGACATGCTAATCTAAGAAGGTGGCCACCATCGCGTACGTCCAATAGCATGGCTCTACCAAGGGAACGCCTGACGCGGTGGGGAGGAAAGTGAGATGCATAAAGTGAAACGGGATCGGAACCTGCAAACCAATCAACCAATCCTTCAGGAGTAGAGAAGGATGGCCGCTGAGGCTGTGCAAGTGCAACATGTCCAACAGTTCGCTGTGGGGGCTGGAGGAGCAGATGGGGCAGCAATGGAAGGCGTAGCCCCACTGGACTGTGAAGTCGTAGTGGTCTGCTAAGGCTTTTTAGGTGGAAGACCTTAGGCCTTGGAGCAACACTCCTCGTCCACATGGCTTGCTCTCTGGCAGTGTGCGCAAAACCGGTTTTCCTTAGGGAGTTGCTGCCAAATAGGTCTTGATTCTTTGGTTCCATCGGAGGAAGAGGAGTCACCCTTTGATTGGCTTGCCTTCGCATCTAGCGAGTTCTTGCCACTGGTGGTTTTCCCTCCCGAAGAAGAAGCAACCAACCCCCTTGGCTCTGAATAAGAGTATGATGAGGATTTCTTGTGGACTTGATCATGCAGCCTTGCGTAACGCAAGAACTGGCACTCAAACTCGTAGAAGGTTGGCAATTTAGGTTGGGAGAAGATGTGTTGAATGAAATTGAAGTATTTTGCGGGCAACTTATTCAAGAAGAATGTAACCTGATCGTCATCTGACTTTGGAGAGCCAGTAGTGGCAAACTCGGCAAGTAACCGCCTATAGTCAGCCAGCTTGACTTTCAGATCATCCCCTTCCTTAAGAGAGAACTCTTGAAGCTCAAAGTCGAGACTAATGCGCTGAGTACGATCATGATACGCATACCGGTCGAGAAGGTGACTCCAACGCTCTGACGCGAGCAGGAAGTGCTGCAACTGAGAGTGAAACTCAAGAAGCAATCCATACATCAGCTCAACATTGGTTGTAGCATTGCGGACTCTCCATTAACGGATGTAGTCAGGGTGAGCTAGTCGAGGGTCCGGCATAGGCGCTAGACCAATGTCGAGGTCCCAAAGACCTTGAAACTCAAGCACTTGTTGCATGAAATTCGACTAAGTAGTGAAATTTGACCCGTTAAAACGTGTCTTATCCGTGAAGGCATTCTTGGCCGTTGCAATAGGAGTGGTAGTGCTCGGAGATGGATAGTGTGAAAAAGTGTAGTGGGGGTAGGATGGGGGAGTGGAGTACACTTGGGAATGGGCCCCAGAGTGCCCACCAGGCAAGCGGGTAGGTGGATCCATAGGTAGGGATGGGCTGACTAAGCATGGGCATGGTAGCCACATGAGAAACCCAAAGAGGTGGGATGGGAACACGGGAAGCAGAAGATGGGAATCCCTGCGTAGATGTAACCCAAGGAGAGTGTAAAGACGCACCATAAGCTGAGGATGGAAACCCCTACGTATAAGTGGTCATGGGAGATGTGAAGCTGGGGATAGTGAGAGGGATGCCCATCACAGTCGACCCAGGAATGATGGGTGTGCTCATTTGTTGAATGGTGAGAGGCACTGTGTTAAAGGGTGGCATTCCCCCTAACGAAGTACCATGGTGCAAAGAGGTAGAGAATGGGGTGGAGAAGGAAAAGGTGCTAGGAGCGGAGATGGTAGATCCAACCCCTAAGGTGTGTGATGTAGATGTGGAGTATAATCCAAGATTTTGGAAAGATGATGAGAGATGATCAAGGTGTGATATAGAAGAGGGTGGAATGGGAGGGAAGTGAGAAGTGTGTGTAATATGCTCAAATGAAACAGAAGCTGTAGATGTACCTGAATTTCGTCTGCTTCGTGAGCCCCCTCTATTGAAGTTCACATACGCAAAGCCATCCGAATCCTGTACCTCAAAAGAAAAAACAGGCGAGGGTTTTGATTCATGCAACACAAAAGAATTGTACAAACCTGACATTTGACCTAGCGGAGATTATGAAGATGGATCGCCACACGTTCCGAATGCCGTATGTCCTCCATGATCGGAGAGGTGGCGGAGAGGTGGCCAACCTCACCAACTGGTCCGAATGTGGTAGCAAAACTGGTAGGAGGAGTGTAAACATCACCGTACTTGTTGCGATAGTACTCCTCAAAGTCCTCCTCTGTCATGTTAGTGAAATCTGGTGGAGGTGGAGTGTCGTCCTCCTCAACGAGTCCATAATGCCGTCTCATGGCCTCCAATGATGGAGAAGCCTGATAAGACATCACAGGAACTGGAGAAGAAGGTGTCTGGGACATTGTGATTCGGTTACCAGTCGTATTGTGTGCCTTGCACAAAGACTAGCTCTCAACAATATCCGCAAAATACTCTTTACAAGAGCACCGGCTCTGATACCATGTTAAGAAGAGTGCTAGGGTTTGCACTAAGGACACATGGAGTGTACGACCACAACAGAAACACAAAGACACAGACACAGACACAGACACAAAGGGCAAAACTCAAACCCTAAACGCAAAACTCAAAACTCAAACACAAACAAAAGAAGGGAGAGAGAGAGCACAACTCTGAAGTGAATGAATGCTATAAATGAATGTAAGAGTGTACAGTGTGCTCAAGGGCAAAGCAATGGCGGAGTGTGACATCCACCGAAGACAGATCCCAAGTTTGTGACCACCAGTCGGAGTGTAGGAGTGCTGAATAGTGAATGGCAGCAGGCTGGTCACCAAAACGCAGCAATCTAGAGGCTGGAAACTGGTAAACGTAGCAGTGTACCACCGATCGGGGACTGGAAACTATGCACAGTCTGCTGTAAACAGCAGGCTCGAACAGTGTGTGAGAGTGTCAGGACCTGCAATGCTGAAAACGCAGGCTGGCTGACCCTAGAGATGATGGACAGCAGGCTGAACAGCAGTCTGGGACAGTCTAGAGCAGTTACCAGCAACTGAGAGCTGTCGCCTACAGCAATGGACAGGCTGAAGATGATGTGGCTGCAATTGATGATGGCTGGACAGCAGATGGAGGCGGGCTGCAAGCTGGAAACTGGGCGCCAACAGCAGCAGAGGGTGTGTGGGCTGGTGTAACCTGCAAAACAAGGATGATTGCTGAATGGGGGCAGCCTATCTATTTATAGATGTGGAAGGGCGCCCCAAAAATTAGGGTTTCCACTAAACTTTCTCGAACCACTTCCCATTTTAGGGTTTCCACTGAACTCTCTCGAACCGCTCCCCGTTTTAGGGTTTTACTCTAAAAGAGCATTTTTAGTGTGTTTTGGGGATGTTTAAGAGGCTAATCAGCAAGTAATGCACATTTTAGCTCAACACTTGGCGACCGATAGAAATGAACATCGCTTGTAGGAAGACCTAAAGACCTGCTGGTGGTTGGGGTGGAATTGAGCTAGACGCTAATGGTTCGAGGGATGGAGCGGGAAGCAGCAACGATGTCAGGAGCAAATGCAGACCAGGGAGAGGACCAGTTGGACTTGGGTGAATTCCTAGTCGCAGTCCAAGACATGGTTAACAAATACGACATGCTAACCAGGACAATGGTCCACAGTAGGCCAGTAGAGGAGATAGTGGCAAGCTTGGAGGAAGAGAGGAAAGCGATGAGGAGAGCACTGCAGGGCATGGCTGCCTACAACCGTGAGCAAAGAACTAGGAAGCTGCAACAAGATATAGATGTGCACAAGGCTTGACACGTGCTAACCTTAGCCGACAAAAGCAAGGCAGCACAAACCACGGAGAGAGAGAAAGTGCTAGAGACAGACCTCATGCTAAGCGAGCTTGTGACCAAGCATCTCATCGACAGGCCTAGGAATTACTTAGGGGGCGAAGAGCCAATCAAAAATCCCAGCAGTTGCTAAGCAGCTGGACAAGTACTAGCTTAGTAGTGACCCGTACAATTTCATAGAGCAGTTCGAGCAAGTTTGCGAGGCCAACAGTCTCATGGACCTTGCACAACGCTCCCAAGCTTTTGGGCTTTGCTTAGGTGATAAGGGTAGGACATGGTACACCAGCTTAGACATGGCAAAGCGGGCAAACTTTTCCTGACTAAAAGATCTCTTCATTAAGAGATTCTCGGAAGCGGGATACTCTGATAATCTCATAGTCTGACTGATGAATGTCAGTCAAAAGGACAAGGAGGACATAAGAGACTACGTCACTCATGTACATAGCCTCTTCAAGAGAATCCCCACAAATGAGCGACCAAATGAAAGAGTAGTTTCCACAGTGTTCATAAATGAAATTTGCAGCGAGGAGTTGTAAGGTAACTCTAGCTTGCAGTGAGACGTGTTGGCTAGGGTCTTCGATGAAGCAATTAGGGTGGATGACCAGCTGAGAGAGAGAAGCTCTCGAAGTTCGAACCATGACAACTCCAGTCAGAGGACCTTAGAGAGGACCACAACCTCCAGGGAGGGATCAACCCCTAGCATGCAAGACGAGAGGGAGAAGAGTGTAGATCAAGGTCAGGAGCTAGCCGAGGTGAGAATGGAGTTAGCACGATTGTAGGAATTGGTGAGGAAACCAACGCGACCGAACGTCCAATGCGTGCATTGTGGCAGCAACCACCTCCCAGTGCCACGATCCTAGATCTAGGCCTTGCATGAATTGTGGTAGATTCGGCCACGATGCCATGCATTGTAGGTTGCCTAGGAGATTTCCCTATGTCTAGCAGTACAACCCGCCGTACTTGGGAAGCAGGCCACCAAATTTCCTTGGAAGAGGAGCCCAGCTAGCACTTCTAGCACCAAATGATACAAAGCCCGTCATCCCTAGGATGGAGATCAACCCGATAGGCATGCCTAGGCCACCCGGACCTATGTGACCCATCCACCGAGTGATGCTCTAGTCCATTACGTGGAGGAGCCTAATGAAGATGAGGCCTACGTAAACCCTTACGTCTCGTACGATGAAGAGGGCAATCCAGTCCTAATGGACTATCGACTAGTACTAGTGATGGCGTTAGGTAGAGGTAGGGGGAGAGGATTCGCAGGGTTGACCCAAGATCCAATCTCATGCTAGACTTGCGGTCACTTGGGCCACATCTCATCATGTTGTCCAGAGAAAGAACAAGCGAATAAGGAAAAAACCGACCTCAGATGTGTCAAGTGTGGCATCACTCACCTCTTTGTTGATTGCCCTAGACGGAAGCCATCCCTTAGCTCGACAATCATGCGCTCAGTGCCATTGGGGCTGTTCCGAGTCCAAAGACATTCAACAATGAGGACACACCCATCCCACTGCACGTCATGACCAAAGCACAGACGAAGCAAGCATGCATATCACTACTAGGACCCAACAATTTAGATGCAACCGAAGTAGGAAAGAAGAATTGAAGAAGAAGGAATAAAAAGCCTGACGCAAAGGTCACCCTTAAGACTAAGGATGTGATAACGCTTGTGACTGGCAAGAAGGTCACGGATGCAGAGGTAGAGACCACCGCTCCAAGGACGATAGAGAAAGGGAGTGCAAAGGCAGGGAAGTACCCCCACCCTAGGCGCCAACTCCAGGCAATAGCCAAAGTGAAGGAGTGGATAAAGGAAGCCCAGGAGCACCTCAAGGACGCTGAGCCTATTTTAGAGGACGAGGACAAGGATGAGGATCTCTCTAGTGCGAGCACACAAGTCTCACCTGCACGACCAAGGTCGAGAGATGTACCCATACCACAGGCGGTGCCACCTAGGCCAAGTCTAGATGCCACAAGCCAGCCAGTCAGTCAAGACCAATGGCCAAGAAGCACAAACCTGGGAGAGAGATAAGCAACTAGTAACATCCTTGCGACGTTAGTGACCACCCCAGTGACTCTGAGTTTGGGAGACTTGCTCAGGCAACACCCCACGCTATGGCAAGAGTTGAAACATTGGATGGAAGAACCGATGGAGCATGCTGCGGCTGACTTATAGGATCACGATGCAATCACACAAATACCCAGCTTGACACTGCACTCCATGCCAAAGTCATTACATGTCAATGCCTTTTGGGAAGGCACTGAGACGCACGTAGTCTTGCCTATCCTAGCCCTAGGAGATGTAACACGAAAGGGAATCGTAGATACCGGGGCGGGAGTGAGTGTGTTGAGCCATACTCTGCTCTAGGCTTGGGGAAACCTGCCTGTTGAAACCGCTAGGTTCAACGTCACTCTAGCTAACGGAACGAAAGTAAGGCCATTTGGAGTCTTAAAGAATTGGCCAATAAAGATCGCGGGTGTCCAGTTCTTTGTTGTGAGAGCAGAGGATCGAGGTACAGCAGAGATTCAGTAGACAGTGTGATAGTGAGAGAGACAGAGTTGAAGCACGACATCCAAGAGAATAGACTGAATGAGTGTAATCTGAAAGTACAAAGTACAACCCTTAAACCTTAGGGTTGTAGGGGGGTGTTCACACCCGACACACACTAAGTGCCCAAATGTGTGTAACATAAGCATGTAAGTACATACGATAATAAGACCATAAGTCTGGGGAAAAAAACCTCTCCTACCGAGAGTAAAAAGTGCCCCAGTGTCTTACTGATCACCGACACTCCCATATGAGCGTAGGCGTAAGTAAGGCGTGAGTAAAATACCCAACAAACCCCCCTGGAGTGAAAAGTGATCAAGAGTACAAGGATCATCCGCCACCAAAGGATATCAAATTTAAAGCATCGCGAAATGCTTCAAATTTGTCACGAGGAAGAGCTTTGGTGAAGATGTCTACCACATTACTGGTGGTAGGACAATAGACAAGGCTAATATCACCTGCATGTAGCCTCTCTCTGACAAAGTGATAGTGAATCTCAATGTGTTTCGTGCGAGCATGAAACACTGGGTTCCGTGCCACTACAATGGCACTCTAACTGTCAGTGAACAATGGAGTAGGCTCAGTAACAGATACATCCAAATCAGCTAGCAAGCGTCTAAGCCATACGCATTCAACTGTGGTAGTGAAAGCTGCCTTGTATTCAGCTTCACATGATGATGTGGCAACAGTGGATTGTTTCTTGCTAAGCCAAGAAATGCAAGAAGTGCCAAGAAAGAAACAATTGCCACTAGTAGAGTGACGTGTATCATAATCACCAGCCCAATCAAAATCACTGTAAGCATATAAATGCAATGGTCCTCCCTTGGCATAAAGCAACCCAAGAGAACGAGTACCCTGCAAGTAGCGAAAAACACGCTTGGCAGCTTGCCAATGTGACATCCGTGGCTGATGCATATACCTGCTCAAAGCTGAAACTGCAAACTGTATGTCCGGCCTAGTATTGCATAGATAGATAAGACATCCAACTGCAGGAGCATATGTATGTATATCAAACAAATCACTGTCATCGTGTAATGACAGTTTCAGTCCAGGTTCCATGGGAGTAGTAACTGGCTTGCAATCCTGTAAGCCAAATTTCTCAAGAAGCTGCCCAATATACCGTGACTGTGATAACCCAATACCTCGAGCATTATGTATGAACTGGATGCCCAAGTAGTAATGCAAAACTCCCAAGTCAGACATGTCAAAAGTTTGCTGCAAATTTTGTTTGAATGCTGAAATCTGATCAGCATGTGTTCCAGTGAGCAAAAGGTCATCAACATAAAGACATAAAATCAGCATAGATCCCCCTTCTTTACATACATAAAGGGTAGACTCAGATGAGCTATTTAGAAACCCCTAACCAAGCAAGAAAGCATCTATCTTTTCATACCAAGCTCTAGGAGCTTGTTTTAAACCATATAGTGCCTTTTTGAGCTTGCATACCAAATGTTCTAAGCCTTCAACTGCAAAACCAATGGGCTGCTGTACATAAACTTCCTCCTGAAGTTCCCCATGTAAAAATGCAGTCTTGATATCTAGCTGATGGACTGTCCAACCATAATGTGCAGCCAAAGCAATCATAGACCTGATGGTCGTCATACGGGAAGTAGGAGCAAATGTCTCCTCATAATCAATGCCCTTTTTCTGTGCGTAGCCTTTAGCTACCAGCCGTGCCTTGTATTTATCAATGGATCCATCTGCTTTTCTTTTCAATTTGTAGACCCATTTTGTTCCAATGGCTTTCTTCCCAAATGGCAAAGACACCAAATCCCAAGTTTGATTCTTAGTAATAGAATCTAATTCAGCTTGCATGGCTGCCTTCCAATGCACATTGTGTTGTGCATCCTCATAACATTCAAGCTCTTCATTATCAAAAGTACTTGCTGCCATAATAAACTCCATGGTATGTGCTGAATCATGCAAACGAGTTTGCCTTCTAGTACGACCAGCCATGGGTGCATCCAAAGGACTATCTTGCATAGTCTGCAAATACCATCTAGGTAGTTGTCTAGCATCCTGGCTGTGTGCAAGCTCTTGGTGAATTTCTGTTTCAGCATGATGCTGAATATTCCAATCAGCCAATGGCTGAATTTCTGCACTTTCCATAGGAGTAGCTGGCTAAACATTAGGTTCATTTTGTGAACCTCCAGCTGAATCACCAAAAGTAATGGGCAGCATCCCTTCAAAAACATCACGGGCAGCCTGATGTGTGTCCAAACCAGCCAAGGATAATTCTGATTTTTCATCAAAAACAACATCCCTGCTAACAAAAACCTTCTTCGTAACGGGATCATAGAGTCTGTAGCCTTTGCTCTCATTGCTATATCCCATAAAAATGCACTTAACAGCCTTGTTGTCCAATTTTCTTCTAAGTACCTGTGAAATATGGGCATAGGCAAGACACCCAAAGGTACGAAAGTGACCAACAGAAGGTTTACGGCTGTTCCAAGCCTCAAATGGTGTGATGGTCTTCAAGGCTTTGGTAGGGCATCTGTTCAAAATATGGCAAGCACACATGACTGCTTCCATCCAAAAACTATGAGGCAAGCTCTTTGCCTTTAGCATACATCTGGCCATCTCCATGAGTGACCGATTTTTCCTCTCTGCTACCCCATTCTGCTGTGGAGTATAAGCTGTAGTATACTGATGTACTATGCCCTTCTGCTACAAAAAAGAATTCAGCATAGAGGACATGTATTCCCCCCCTCGGTCTGAACGGAGAGTCTTAATGTGGCATCTAGATTGGTTTTCAACAAGTGCACTGAAAGCCAAAAATGCATCATACACTTCTGACTTCTTTTTCAAACAATAGACCCAGCAAAAACGTGTGAAGTCATCAATGAATGTCACAAAATAATAACAACCACCCAATGACATGGTCTGCATAGGCCCACAAACATCTGAATGCACCAACTGCAATCTGGTTGTTGCCCTGAAAGCAACATCACGAGGAAATGAGAACCGATGCATTTTCCCCAAAATGCATCCCTCGCATAAGTACTCAGGAGGTCTCTCCAAGAGAGGTAAGCCATCCAGCATCTGAGTACGCTGTAAAAGCATCAAGCTGCCAAAGTTTACATGCCCTAAATGAGCATGCCATAACTCCGCCTGTATCATAGCAGGAGTAAGAGTGGATGTCAAGTATGCTGACTCATCTACTGAAAGAGCATCCAACTCATATAAACCATGACACAAAGATCCTGTCAAGACCAATGTCATGCATTCTTTTTCTCGAACCATGCAACGGTCATCATCAAAGGTGACCTGCATACCACAACATACCAAAGAAGAAATAGAAAGCAAATTCTTCTTTATTCTAGGCACAAACAAAGCATCCTGCAGGCGGAGAATGGAGCCATCAATGGCTGTGAGCTGAATCTCCCCAATACCACAAATAGGGTATGATGCATTATTGGCACACTGTACCGATTTCCCAATGGGAGGTGCACTAACTGAAGCAAACAAATCTCTGCGAGATGTGATATGTCTAGAAGCACCATTGTCAAAGAACCAAGTGTTAGCACCCTCTGTAGAGCTAAGTGCTCTATCGGCCCAAGAGATGTCATAACTGCAAGTGTAAAAACAATAGTCCCTGTCCACAACAAAGGACGCGGACTCACTAGCAGTGGAAGGAGTAGTAGAAACAGACATTCCTGACTCCTTCTTCTTCTCTTTGGCAATGTGTTTTCTGCACTTAGTGATATAGTGGCCGGGCTTCTTACAATAATGACATTTTCCTTTCTTTGGTTGCGTCCCCCCTTGTGACTGATTCTGCGATGTGCTCGAAGTGTCAGACTCTGTGGAGCATTTTTAACCTTGCTGTTCTTACCTTTCTGTCTTGCCACAAAAGCTTGCTCAGAGACTATAGCATCCACACCACTATTTTTCCGTGTTTGCTCCTCCTCTAGAAGCAAACCAACCAGCTGAATAAAAGTGAGTGGGTGCTCAACAATCCTCATGGTGAGGTTCAATGCAGTATGAAAAGACAAGTACGAAGGAGGTAAGGAATTCAAGGTGGTGGATATCAACTGTGCATCCGAAAAATACTCATCTACATTCATGAGCTGCTCCCTCAAGTCCTGAATCTTGTTTAAGTGATCCTGCATAGAATCACCTTCATGCATCTTCAGAGTTTCCAACTCTTTCTTCAAGAAAGAGATCTGAGTCTCATTCTTTCCTGCAAACATATGCTCCAAAGTCAACCATGCATCTCGTAAAGAAGATGCCGAACGGATATGTGGTATCATGGACCGCTGAACTGCCAGAGCAATCAGCGACAAGGCCTGTGCATCACGGGTATCCCAAGCTTTTTGAGCTGCAGTTCTGGGTGGAAGTTGCTGAAGTGGAGCGGGCTGAGGTCTCCGTTGTCCACGTGCGCCTTGGGGAGGAGTAACGGGAGCTACAACTCCCGGTCGAGTTTCCTCTCCACTGACATAATCCCATAAATTCTTGGCCACTAATACATTTTTCATCATGAATGACCAAAGGGAATAGTTGTTTCCGTCCAGTCTGTCCTCCTTGGATACATACGTAAAAACATCACCTCCCTGATTTGCCACGATGACAAATTTCCAAAGACAAAATGAGCAATGTCAAAGCAGTACGAACTGGAAATCTGCAAATTTCCAGAAATTGCAGCAAATACGTTTCTGCAATTAATGTGCAAGGGCGTACTCTGTCAGAAAACTGTCTTTTACTGCACGCTTCCCAAGGTGCAAACAGTGCAATGCAACACTGTTATGTCAAAATCCCCAAAATTTTTCCCAAAATTTCTGTCAAAAACAGTCTTTCTGTGACTGTATCAGCAGTCCAAATGCAACTGTCTTCCAAATACACAAAAGCCCCAAAATGTCTAACGATCCAGTCCAGAAATTTGCATGAAATTTATCCCTGCACTTGTTCTGTGCTTGCCGCGTGTGGACCTCCGCTTCCAGAACTGTGTTCTGGGCTGAAATTTAAAAAAAATTGTTGAAAATTTTACCTGACGTGGTCGTCAGACGAGCAGGCTGCACGTGGTGGGCAGGACGTTGACTGGCGGGCCAGCGTAGAAGGCAGCGACTGACGTAATGTTTTTTTAAAAACGGCGGCAGGCGGGCTGCACGTGGTCTGACGGGCGTCGTCTGACGAAGAGCTGCTCATGGTCAAACAGGCGACGCAGCTGCTGACGTGGCGGGGTGCAGATGGCGGAATGTTTTAAAACGGCGGGCAGGACGGGCTGGACTGTCGTGAGCAAAGTGGCAGGTCGCTGGTCGTCAGGCGGGCGGGATGAACAGTCACGAGCAGACGTTTACGGTGAGTGACGTCTGCAGCTGGCGGAATCTGATGACGACGTGGCAGTAGCTGACTGCTGACGACGCTGATGTCTGACGAAAGAACAGCACCTGGGCTGACGTGCAGGCTTTTGCGAGTTGCTAGCGGGTGGCTCGCTGTGCAGAGGAGGCGACGCCTCCAGCTTACAGGTGGCGCGCTGGGCAGCGCACACAGAGCTGTGCGCTGACGGCTGGAGCTGACGGCACGGGGGCAAAACTGGCGAGGACTGCTCTGATACCAAATGTGAGAGTAGAGGATCGAGGTACAACAGAGATTCAGTAGACAGTGTGAGAGTGAGAGAGACAAAGTTGAAGCACGACACCCAAGAGAATAGACTGAATGAGTGTAATCTGAAAGTACAAAGTACAACCCTTAAACCTTAGGGTTGTAGGGGGGTGTTCACACCCGACACACACTAAGTGCCCAAATGTGTGTAACATAAGCACATAAGTAAATACGATAATAAGACCATAAGTCTGGGGGAAAAAACCTCTCCTACCGAGAGTAAAAAGTGCCCCAGTGTCCTATTGATCACCGACACTCCCATATGAGCGTAGGCGTAAGTAAGGCGTGAGTAAAATACCCAACATCTGTGAATTTCATTGTCATGAAGGGAGTGGACTACAACATTCTGCTAGGATGACCTTGGATGAGGAACGCTCGAGTCATTGAAGATTCGGGCAATGGTCTAATGCTCCTAGGGAACCGAACGAAAGCGGTAAAGGTTGAGATGGACACTTGGAAGACGACCCCTGTCGACTTGGATGCCATCTCTGCCATGCTCAGGGGTGATGCACCAATAAGGAAGTCTCACAGACCTTTAACCAAATACATCCCTTGTCCTGAGGATGAGCAAAATTGGATGCACATCCTAGCGACCATCAATCTCCCATTCTCACACGAGGAGGAGACGTACAAATAGGTTGCAAAAACTGCGAGTGTGTCAAAGAGGGGGCCCACAGTGTCACTCTATATGATGGCCAGGAGCTCAAGCAGCCAACCTAGACCTATCTCTTCCCATGTTTCTAGCAATAGGCTAGAACTGCACGAGATCCTGGAGTATCTTACAGGCAAATTGACTGGCAATCCCGCTGCTAATCTCAAGTCCCTCAAAGACCTCTTGGACAATCCTAAGTGGAAATGAACTAAGGTGCATGACCTGAACTCAATGTACAATTGGGCCTCAGTCACCGACAAAGGACAGGCTAGAGACGAGAGTCTAGGGGATGACGAGCAACCAAGAGGAGCCGATTTTGATTATGAATACAAGGACTGCCACTCCAATAGTGAGGAAATCGGGGAAGAGGTAGAAACCGTAGAATACGACACTGAAGGAAGGGTGATAGAACAACTCAAAGCAGACTCCAAGCCCCAAAAAAGGAGTACTTGCAGGATTGAGAGAGGAGTTATGTGGACGGAGTGCGATTGCTCCTGGCTAGATCATGTGGAAGCAATAGATTACGATCAAGCAGGGATAGCCCAACCACTAGCAACACCCTTGCTTAAGACAGACGCACCCATCGAGATCCGCCTACCAGGAGAAACTCCTTCCTCTAGTGAGGATTGCGAGTTTAATTCTGAATCATAGGTCAGTAGAGAGAGCGACCCGAAGATACCCCGACCTCCTAGGACCAAATGCACCAAGGGGGACCTGCCAGTCCACCTAAGGCGCAGGTGATTGAAGGAAAAAAGGAGAGGATAGACAAAGAAGGCCGAGACGGAGTAGTAGAGAAACCACAAGACCTACTGAGATGCTTTATGAAGTTTAAGAAAGATGACAGAGTAGCGGTCCTGTTGGGAGTAAAAAGACAAGAATAGACAACTGAGGTGATCAAGGGACCCGTGAAGGTCAAGGAAGTCAACTTGGCAAGGGAAGGCGAGAAGCCTCGACTGGTGTTTATAGCTGACGCCGTGACCAAGGAGGAAGAGGCCAGTCTCATTACACTCTTCCAAGAGTACGTGGATGTGTTCGCGTGGTCCTTAGATGAGCTCAAAGGCGTGGATCCTAGAGTGGTGACGCATAACATACCAATGGCCCCTAATGCCGTGCTGATAAAACAACGATCGTACCCTATGAATCCAAAGCATGCCCAAGCCGTGAGGGAGGAAATCAATAAGCTAAGGAGGGTAGGATTCATCTACAAAATAGAGCACACGGACTGGGTATCACTGATTGTGATAGTCATAAAGAAGAATGGGAAGATACGAGTGTGCGTGAACTATAAGAAGGTTAACACCGCGACAAAAAGGGATAATTATCTATTACCATACACAGAGCACATGCTCGAAAGGGTAGCAAGCAAAGAGACCTACAACTTTTTGGACGGCTTCTCAGGATACAACCAGGTGCAAGTATATCCCTACGATAGGCACAAGACCGCATTTGCTACTGAGTGGGGTGTTTTCGCTTACATTGTAATGCCCTTTGGGTTGATGAACGCATCTACAACCTTTCAGCGGCTAATGTACATATGCTTAGAGAAAAACTAGAGGTGTTTGTAGATGACCTATGCATGCACTCTAGTTGGGTAGAACACTTGGAGAATATGTGAGCAGTCTTTGAACGATGCACACTTTACAACCTGTCGTTGAACCCTTTGAAATGCCAGTTCTGGGTCAAGCATGGATGCATCCTAGGGGACGTGGTGTCCAAGAACAGCATAGCCACTGACTCTTCGAAGGTCAAGGTCATTGTCGACTTGCCGCCACCAAAGGACTATAAGGGAGTTCAGTATTTCTTGGGTCACACCGGATACTATCAACGCTTCGTGTTGAATTACGCATTGATTGCAAGACCATTGTATAGACTGTTGATTGTGTTCGAGTGGACTGATAAGTGCCAACGAGCATATGAGGAGTTGAAGAATGCTCTTACAACTGCACCAATCTTACGAGCCCCAAACTAGAACATCACCTTTCATGTGCATATAGACGCATCTAAATGTACTATTGGAGCTTTCTTGTGCCAGCTTAGGGAGCATAATTTGGATTACCACGTGAGTTTTTCCAGCAGACAACTCACCGACACGGAGATGAACTACTCCACCACAGAAAGGGAAGGGCTGGCCATGGTGTTGGCTGTAAAGAAATTTCGACATTGCCTCCTAGCCACACCTTTCACCTTCTTTGTAGACCATCAAGCACTGCTCTATCTTGTAAATAAGCCATGCGCTACTGGGCACATTACTAGATGGTTGCTTCTTCGTCTAGAATTCAATTTCTCTGTGGTGGTACGCAAGGGCAAGCAGCACTACATGGCTGATCACATGTCCCAAATACCTACAGGAGAAGTTGCTGGGCAGGGCTTAGCTGACGATTTGACAGACACTCACCTTTTCAGCTTGTCTAGCGAGAAAAATTTGTTCAAAGCCGATCTAACGCCATACTGGGCGGATGATATTGTCCAAGTGCTAGAGCACAGTCTGCCCGATAGACCTATAGAGAAGGCCAGGCTTAGGCGACTTTTTCTGAGAGTCCAACCTTACCACTTGATGACCGGTTAACTCTATAGGCTAGGGCAAGACAGGTTGCTACGGTAATGTGTGTGCGCGCACGAAATGCACGTGTTAAGTGAAGCGCATGGAGGGATTGTTGGAGGGCACTTCAGTGGGGATATGACAACCCACAAGGTGTTGCAATCTCAGTTGTGGTGGCCCATTCTATTTCGTGATGCTGCTAAGTTCGTAAAACATTGCGACAAGTGCCAAATGACTAAGGTTCCTACCCGAAAGGATAAGATGGAGTTGACCCCTATCATTGCACGGCAACCCTTTGAGAAATGGGGAGTTGACTTCATTGGACCCGTCACTCCCGCAGCACAATACTCACAGGCTAGATACATCATTGTAGCAACTGACTATCTTACAAAATGGGCTGAGGCACGAGCCACTAGGAAGAATGATGTTAGGACAACAGTGAAGTTCTTGTGGAAGCAAGTTATTTCACGGTTTGGTTGCCCTATTGAACTAGTAAGCGACCAAGGCATGCACTTCATCAGCGAGGTGATTGCCCACCTACTCTCAACCTTCTTAGTCATCCACAGGAAATCCTCACCCTACTACCCTCAAGCTAATGGCCAAGCAGAATCCATGAACAAGATCTTAGTCAGCGTCCTTACGAAGGTAGTTTCTACCTCGCGGAGTGACTAGGACAACAAACTTATGGTAGCATTATAGGCTTACCGGACAGCCTATAAAACAGTTGTGGAAGAGACACCCTTTAGGATGACCTACAGGATTGAGGCAATTTTGCCATTAGAAGTCTTTGTTTCTAGCCTGAGGATAGCAATGTAGGAGAGATGGGAAGGGAGGGAAGCTTGGACCAACTACCTCGTGGAATTGGAACGACTCACTGAGACTCGGCTCCTAGCTACCCACGCCCTAATTTGTAAGAAAGCACGATGAAAGATGGGGTTTAACAAGCATGTCAAACAACGCAACTTTGAGTAAGGAGACCTTGTTTTGCTCTACTCAGTAAAGGACCACAAGTAGAAAATGAAATTCCGAGGGCTCGGCGGACCTTTTCGAGTGTGCATTATTAGTAGGACGGCAACGTAGAACTTGAAACCCTTGAAGGTGAGGACATAGGCTTCTTTAATGGCAGTCGCATAAAGAAGTACTACCCTCCTACACACCCACTGCATGAGCCCCCTATGTTGGAAGCCCCTGTCAATGTCCGCGTAGCCACCATCATCGAACTAGAGGACGAGGATGAAGAGGTAGTAACACTAGCATACCTACACATCATGGCCACCGCTCGGCACACGCACGCTTTTGAGGTCTTGATTGACAAGGGAGCTGACTGCAATGTCTTGATTCACGCTCATTGGACCCTCGTTGGTCAGCCACAGTTATAGCCCACCAACGCTTAACTTAGCCCATTCGGGGGCAGGTCATATGCACTCCTAGGGAAGTGTAAGATCGTAGTCTCTATCGAGTCTAAGAGCCTATCAATTATCTTCTATGTATTGCCAAATACAAAGGATGCAAGTCAAGAATCGTTATTAGGATGCACTTTTAAGAAGCAAGCACACTGCAAAGTAGATTATGATCTGCAGCGCATTCACCTTGCCATTGGCAACATTCGAATCGTGACAGTTTTCAGCAAGGGCAACGAGGCTCCACCCAAGCCTGCCATGCCACTGATCGAACTACCTAGGACCAAGCCTAGGGAGGGGGGTCGTGAGTCATCACAATCCACCCAGACTGCAAAACCACTGCCAACTAAGGCCATCCTCAAAGCCACAGAGCCCACACTTAAATGGGTGCAATAGCACAAAAAACGACCTACTCATAGCCAGCAAACACAGCCCTGCAAGGCTAACAACTGTCATTCAAAACCTAAACAACCGATCCGACTCTATCGACATAGGCACACAATCAAGCCGCAATGGATCCCCAAAGATCTACTGTAAGCTTAAGGATACTACAAAGGCAACACCTGGATATGGGTGCCCAAGAAGAAATATCCTAGAAGCATAGTCCAACCACGACCATCACTTGCCACCCCATCCCCAAGAAGCCACACTCTTGCTAAGGTAGTGAACACCCAGGAAAGCCGAGAGGCCAAGACTACAAAGCCCGCGACGGTTGCGATTAAAAAACCCTGACCAATCTATCGACCCAAACAGCCGCATGATGCCCCGGAATTATCTAAGTCTGGAGAGCTTGGCACCCCAGTGGCTGCACATGAAAAGGGCAACACACCATCTATGCCATTGGAACACGAGGTTGTCGATCAGTCCTAGCAGCTCTAGTGGCGCTTTGCCCTCAATCTTGTTGTCCTTTCAGCCCCACCGCCGTCTCCAAAGGTCCTATCAACTGGGCTCCAGGGTATCCGACTATGTTATGGAGTCTCCTCCCATTGGTGGGTTCCTTCGAATTACCAATTCTGATTGTATTCCTTGTTGTCGAAGCCAGTCCTCAACTTATGTACACTCAGTGTTGGGTTCTCTGTTGTGCATGGTGCAAAATCAAGCTTTCTATCCTTTTCCAGTGCACTTATGTGGAAGAAATCACTATGTGGAGAGCACCTCCAAAATGATTATGCAATTCTAGCTATCCCCCCTTCTTGTCTACGACCTAATATGACAACATTTCTTTCCTGCACATATAAGTACACAAGGAATCTTGTGAAGCATTAGGCACAGTATCCGCCATGCCAGCACCAAACCTTTTACCTTATTTTGCACGTACATCTACCCAGTCATTGCTACAGGAATCCAAACCCGAAACATGTTGTTTACCTTTATCCAAAACTTTGGGTGGCTGGGTTCCATCCTACGACGGAGCATCAAGGACCATATCTTCCATGGGCAACAAAACATGCTCAGCATCTGAAGTCAGTTGCTTTACTGGGCATTCGGCCATAAAATGCCCCAATTTTCCACACGAGAAACAATGCCCTGCAAAGTTACCCCATTTCAAACGAAAGTGCAATAAATGCATACCAAAGCAATTAAGACGTAACCAAGCAAGCCTTTTCCGAGCAGTGTCCCATAACATACACAAACGGTTACGATTCATGGCCCTTAGGCTCAGGGGGACCAGAACAGTGCCCACAACGGCCATGGCATCCTTTAACAATGGCCAATAGACAGCCAGACAGTTTTCCACTTCAACCCACACCGGGCATTCACATTGAAGCAGGCGTTGAAAATCAGCCATTGGGCACCATGGCACAACATGAACCAAACGGCGATCAAAGAACAATGGCAATTTAGACAACAGATCAGCACGATTCTTCTCAGATTTCAACAGCACCTCATAAAAGCCTCGGGGCCCAACAAAAATCTCTTCAACACACTCCCCTTGTAGTAGACCTTGCAGCCATTGGCGAATATGGGAAAGCACTGGGATCCTACCAGTGAAGAAGAGTATAACAGCACGTTCATAAAACACTGAGAATGAGCGCAAAACATTTTCGGGTCCACAGTGGCTTCCAGAACATCTTCAGTTCCAGAGTCAGAAAACGCTTCATGATTATGTTGAACATAATCGCCAAGCAGAGTGTTGGCAAACTCCAACAAATGCTCCCACTCAACATCCTGAGAATCCACAGAATCAAAAGCAACCTGAGCATAAGAACGTTCCTGATGATCCATGGTCTCTTCGGAAGTATGCTTGGTGCGTTTGCCTGCAAGCTGGAAGTCAGGACCAAGGGGCATCTCCTCTGTACAAGAAACCATATCCTCTGGTTCCTTTGTATCAGAATCCGGACCAAGGGCTGCCACCGTTTGGTCGATAAAGGCCATATCCAGACGAGCCATATTGTATCACCACTTGTGCAGGTCTGATGCATAGCCAGGAGCTCACAGAAGGTAGAAACAGCACAGGCCTCTCTCTCTCTCTCTCTCTCTCTCTCTCTCTCTCTCTCTCTCTCTGTGTGTGTGTGTGTGTGTGTGTGTGTGTGTGTGTGTGTAGAGGCAGGGCTGCTCTGTCTCAGTGTGCAGGGCTAGATTGCACGTGCCAGGCGCGAACACAGGTAGCAGAAACCAGGGGCGCAGGCCCGAACGCTTGATGTTGGCTCTCGCTGAGGCGAAGAAGAAATCTGTTACCTGTGGCGAGCTGACAGGCGGCTGACAGGCGACAGCGCCCAGGTCTGACGGCGACAACTGCGACCAGGACCCGCAGGTCAGACAGGCGACGACTGCGACCAGGGCCCGCAGGTCAGACGGCCGGCGGCAGGGCGGGGCGCTCAGGCGGCGACATCGCCTCTCTCTCTCTCTCTCTCTCTCTCTCTCTCTCTCTCCTGCAGTAGTCGACGAGCTGCCCTAGACAAGCAGGAGATGCAGGGAAAATCGCCGCAGCAGGAACCTCAGGTCATGAGCAGATTCGCCATCGTACTCTCTCTCTCTCTCTCTCTCTCTCTCTCTCTCTCTCTCAAGCTCTCCTTAATCTCTTAAATGCAAAATGAAGTATATTTGTGCCTAAAAGAGAGATCAAAAGTAACAGAATCTTTGACAGCATCATATGGGCAGTATATGGTCACCAACAAAAAGAGAATCGCAAACATAACAAAGGCTATTTTCTAGATGTTGGAGTAGCATGTGTGACTTGGTGGAGCATTGAAGTAATCTGAATACGATAGAAAGGCAAAGCATTCTAGACAGTGCTTTGATTGCTTTCCTTTTTGGCAATGTGCAGCCTGTATATAGAGTTCCTTAGCATAGATCCTAGGCCAGTGACAGCTCCATGTGTTAAAAAAACGAGCTAGTCGTACAAAGCAAAGCTAGGCAACAATTGGGAGTTAAACTTTACCTCTTTTTTCAAGCTCCCACACCAACAAACTTTTAGAGTCACAATTCTGCAGACAGTTTTGCAGCTACCAGTGTGGCATCTTTCTTGACATCGATGAAGTGAGCATTGTAGCCATTTCAACAAAAAGAGAATCGCAAACATAACAAAGGCTATTTTCTAGATGTTGGAGTAGCATGTGTGACTTGGTGGAGCATTGAAGTAATCTGAATACGTCAGAAAGGCAAAGCATTCTAGACAGTGCTTTGATTGTTTTCCTTTTTGGCAATGTGCAGCCTGTATATAGAGTTCCTTAGCATAGATCCGAGGCCAGTGACAGCTCCATGTGTTAAAAAACAAAGCTAGTCGTACAGAGCAAAGCTAGGCAACAATTGGGAGTTAAACTTTACCTCTTTTTTCAAGCTCCCACACCGACAAACTTTTAGAGTCACAATTCTGCAGACAGTTTTGCAGCTACCAGTGTGGCATCTTTCTTGACATCGATGAAGTGAGCATTGTAGCCATTTTTCACAAGTCGACCCACAAGTTGATGCTACACTGTCACAAGACAGATCCTTGTACTCCACTTTTCCACAAGGGCACCTTTGTTTGCCTTGAAGCTCACACTCACCACAAGGCCCAGCATGGCAAATTTTTTCACACCAATGCTTTTTGCATTGAAGTGGCTTCCCACAAGGCTGTTCACAAAGGAAACTGAACTCTGAGCATGGGCGTAACTCCCTTGCTCGGCCACATCTACAGCTATGCAGGCCACTTTTCTTGCATGGAGGACATGCTCCTCCATGGCATACATCCTCACACTGATGAATTCCACATGGAAGTTTCTTGCCACATAATCTACCACAAGAAAATTGTTTATGACTGCATCTCCGTACATCAGATCCTGTTCCACAAAAGCATTTGGCCTTCACAAACTGTGGACATGGAGGGCATGCACCTGGATGGCAAAGTAGCTTGCACTCGTGACCACAACCGTCCCCCAAAGGCCTTTCACATATTTGACCACAGGAATGAGCCGTAAGCCAGTGATCAATTGGAGGATCAACCACTTTGCCGCAGTAGCATTTAGACTCACAAGGAATGTCGGCTCGAGCATACTCGATGCGGCATTTGGGGCAGTGCCATGAAGCCGACTGAACTGCAAGAGCAGGGAAATGTTCCTGTGAGAGCCGAGCTCGCGAACGTTCCACGGCACTTTTGCACTCTTCCGTGGCCCACGCCTGGATGCATATGAGGTGGTAGATGCCATGGCAACCTGTCTTGCAGTCCCAGATAGGATCCGAAATCCGGACTTTCTCTAAGCAGATGAGGCAAGATATGGCACCAATGCGCGCAGCGACGAGGAGATCGCGAATCTTAGAGAGCGCTTGTGGAGCCTGCGCACCAAGCAACTGATCCTGCGAAGCAAAGATATATCCTTGGAAAATGCTAGACTCGAGGTTGTCGAGGGAAGCACGCTGATCTTCTTGTTCGTTTTCCTCAAGGCTGTCATCATCGCTAGAGAAACCGTCATCGCTCTTTGTAACTAGAGATGCAATGCCGTTTTTGGGAGTGATGGCTGCGTTTTGTTGCGGAGAACGAGAGAAATTGGATGATATACCTGCAGCAGCACGATTCCAACTCATTATGGATGATAGAGGGACTCTACCCCTCTCTCTCTCACATTCACGAAGCTGGCCAAACTCGGGCTTCAGCCGTCAAGAATCAGTCTTACTTGTATTTTTGTGTTAAATCAGTCTTGTTTGTGTTTTAGTTTTACTCCCTTTCGTATATAAAGACGACTAAACTGCTCGCTTTGTATTTTTGTGTTATTATCGATAGTAAATCAGTCTTGTTTGTATTCTAGTTTTACTACCTTTACATATAAAGACGACTAAGTACTCGCTGCACAATTTGAGGACTTGCAAAGCTCATGAAACTTTGTCTCATTTGTCTTGTGCGTTCGTGAGCAAAGGTAGCAAAGAAATTGTATGCTTCGCACGCAAAGTACGAGGCGCTTCACATCCAATGTTTGAAATGTCGAGAATGTGTTTAGGTTATTTATTGAGATTGTTCATTGAAATATATAAATAATCATATACATTTGTACATTATAATAAGCAGCATATATCTTTCTACATACGAAAATATATTCACTTCACACACACACACACACACTCTCTCTCTCTCTCTCTCTCTCTCTCTCTCTCTCTCTCTCTCTCTCTCTCTCTCTCTGTGTATATATATATAAAACACATTAGACATAGAACATACTAGACACATGCTTTCATGCTACAACACATATTTCAAACACATGGAGCTTAACAAAACATGCTTAAGTTTCATGTAAAATATCGTAATAAAAGAAATATTTAAAGTGTATTCTTACTTATTAGGGCATTATCCACACAGCGTCTAAAATAAACCCAACATATATAGCTTCTATTAAGCCATATCTTATTGGTGTGGGTAGCTCATGGAGCGTAGGCTGGGACGCATTTTTAAAACATATTTAAAAGAATGCACTACAAAAGAATGAAGGATTTCTTTATAAGAAGGCATAGGTGGATTGCAATCATGAAAACCATGATGTTTACTGAAACAATACAACCACAAACAAGTTGTAGAGCATCATGTAAGTGTAATAATGATTATTTGGAGCAATAGATGCCGGCTGAAAAGGTTCTCTTTTGTAAATAAGCATTATTAGATAGCAAAGGAGCATTTGTGACATTGCCCAATGGTGAAACATGCATGTCCCTTTTATATAAATGGTTGTTAGCATTGGTCTTTAAGAACTTTCTTTTACTTGAAAAGAATATGTAAATTAGTTATCAATAGGCAAGTTGCACTAAAAAGGAATTGAAATCAAAGAGAAAATGTAGCTATTGCCACGATTAGAGGTAGGTACACAAGTCTAAACTTCTTTGGTCACAATTACATCAAGGTGCAACGGATGCATCCCCATTAAGCCTAAAAGATCTATGAACTCATGATGCTCCCAAAATCCAAGAATGTGCAAAGATGGGTTTCTTAACCACTAATGAATCCAAAGGGGCCAACACATGAAAGCATTGAACATATCCCTCATATTAAGCCTTGATACCAGAAGATTTCAAGTATGACAAGTAGGTAGATGCTCCACAACGCAAGCAAGGCTTCATGCATAATAGGATCTATCAACATAGAAGAGAATTACTCCTGCAAGTGCAATTGAGTTTTTGTAGCACAGTAGTATGCATAGATGGGGATAGACATCTGAAGAAGGAATTGTAAAAGGAGATATCTTAAACACATAAAGGGATATAAAACAAAGCATGAAATCTTTCTAATTAAGAAGAAAGGATCTGCTTACAATAAACATTGAAACCTCCAAGTTACCGTAAACAAATCAAGAGAGAGATCCACAATGCACAATGCACCATCAAAAGTGGTTTTTTAAAATAAAAACAACGAGCCATCTCAACATTCATCATCATTGCATTGTGGGTGCAAAAAGGCAACACATCATCCATGGCATCTCTTGAGAATGTGGGAATATGATATCAACAAAGCAATGCAAGCAAGGGACCTCCAAATTGTTTTAAAAGCACTAAATATGTCAAAAGTAACATACCTTGTTGACAGACACCAATATGGCAAGCATCTTCAAGAGGTCACAGTTTTAACATCTTTTATATTGCCCAAAGGTATCGAATTTGGAGATAAGGCAACGATTGTGCTTGACATGGACACATGCATTTTAGGAATAGAGGATTCTTTGTTCTTCATCGTTGTAAAGAAGTCTTTCAAACATAGAAATTTGTATGTTTTTCATCATTTTATTGAAGTCTTTCAAACATAGAAATTTGTATGTTTTTCATCATTTTATTGAAGTCTTCCAAACATAGCAAAACTCAACCATCATATGCATTAGCCTCTGAAAATGGGGGAATTCTAATAGAAAGTATAGACAATATAAACACAAACTTGGAATGTTGTTGCATAATAGCTACATCAAATGAAGGAAGCATTAAAAAGTTTATTTTGCTTTCTACAAGACTTCATGATATACGATGTTTGTGGTGGTATGCAAGTTTGCACTCCTATCTTCCAACAAATTTTCGAGTGAGGTGGTAGACTTAACATGACTAAATGTAACATAAAGTTGACCATGCAAGAGCACTAGTTTCTTGAGGTACAATCCCAGACACATTTATGTTTGACATTGAGACTTGTGGATTGTCATTACAAAAGCCAATCAAATGGGAACCAACCCTCATCTCATTATGAATGGCAATCATGCAAACATTGAAATAAATGTGATTCTAGCCAACAATACATTTTAACCAATGTTCATCCTTATATTAATTTTAGCATCCAAGGCCTTTCTGTGGAAATCCTTACATATCAATCTAGTACCTTTGCACAATCCCATTACACAATTCAAGTTTCTCAAGAGTATCACAAGAACATTTCTTTTCAACATCAAACAATGAGGCAGAAAATTGCCATTTAGATCAATGGAGTCACGGTATTCGGTGGAGTAAAGAAAGGAATTCGCATCACTCTCAGCTATGGAGTCAGCACTATAGTAGAAATGAGAATCTCTAGACATTGTTTGCAAAGCAAGGATGTTCAAGGGATCAACACCCTTGTGTCTCAAGGCTGAAATTGCATGGCCATTGAAAAAGGATGCATAATCACACACAAAATGGATATTCATATAAACATGTAAAATAAGAGCATCCATGGTAGCACTCTGCAAAATCATCCATGAAGGAATTACAACACAACTATAGTTAAGTAGTTCTTACTGTCTTTGAGAGAGAGACACTAATCTTTAAAATTCAGATTCTCAAAATTCTCTCCTCTTATGAACACTTGCATTTTTGAGTCAATCGTAAAACATGCATAATTCCATAGGGAAGAATAACAAAGTGTTGCATACATTGTCTCTCTATGTCCGTTGTTTAGAACCACGTGTAAAATCTAATGGAAATTGCCACCAAAAAGTATCACCTTCCCTCCAAATGGCCTACTACAACCATGATGACTTGAAGGGAGGTGAGCCTTGAAGTGGAAGCATGGAGCGGAAGCAAGAGCTATGGTGGAAGGAGCGAGAGTAAGAGAGAGAGACACACACACAATGTGAGAACTCCAACGTCACAATGTGTGAGTGGCCTTCCCTTTATTCAAATATCACTAAAAGAATAAAAAATAAAATGACAGTGATGGACGTGCACTACCTACAGTGTACAAATGTGCGAGTATGTGAGTATTGTCAGTGTAACTAACACATAGGCAATTACACAGGTTCGTTTGCTAGAAAATGTGTCCTTTATGAGGAGAGAACAAGAAAAAAGTGACAAAGTACAATTGTACATAGGTACAACATAATGAGGAAAGATTTCATCTCATCCAACACCCGTCAACTTCCTAAGGAAGGCAAAATACTCCAGTGAGAGACTTTTAGTGAGCAAATTTGTAGGATTTTGGTTAATTGAGATCTTGACAAGCTTAATGGACTTGTCCTCCCAATGACCTCTCAAGTAATGTGGTAACACACCTCAATGTGCTTCATCTTTCCTTTTGACGACCTTTCACATCTGGTTCACCAATGTCGGAGGGGCTTTAGTTGAAAGGTTGTATCCACCAGGTATCAGAGAGAGAAGGAAGTAGAGAATAGGAGGTAGAAGAAAAGAAAAAGAATGGACAAGCGATACACAAGATAAAGACAAAGCACTATGTATTGATAGAACCTGAGAAGATAAACAAAAACCGCGTGTGGGACTACTTAGAAATAATATCCAAGCATTAGATCTCTTGGAGCTCCATGGTAGACCAAAAACACGCACCAAACATTAGCTTCTTCTTTGCTACTCAGACCACAAATCTGATGGCTCCGTTGGCTCCAAAAGGGGGGTAAAATTGCAGGACACCTATTCAAAATTCTTCTAGATCACTCCTTCTTCTTCTCCCACTTTAAAGTGTTGTTTGTTGCATGTAAACTACAGTCGCGTGCTGCACAATTTTGGATGCCCTTCTTTTTGCATGAGATCTCCCAAACTGACTAAAAAAGCCACTTGCTTTTTGCATGTCACCTTATTCTAAAATTTTTCTACAGTTTTTAAGGATATTTATAAGAAATAATATCCAAAATATAAAAAAAGGCTAAACTTATGCAAAAATCCCATATTTTGGAACTAACCATACTATGGACACTAGTACTAATAACTAATATGGCATTGAATCTATAGATTAATAAGAAAGTTGGATGACGATGCACTTTAGAGTTTTTCACACTCTGTCTGCATAGTGGCACAACATCGTTATGCCCTTGATATCCCTCTTGCATTGCAGCTCGCTCACAGCACACATAACACATTTGTCTAACTTGGTACTTGGAGTCGTCAAATCACACCACAAAAGAGTTTTGGGCTCACAAGGATCCACATTCAACCATCTTAGGCCATGGCGCACTAGTGGGGGCAACATAGGTCAAATCCAACCTATCCTGAAAAAAGTCATTTTGACTTGAACTCAGAGTAGGGGCCCTATTGCCTCTCTCAAAATGAGAACCCTCCACATCGGGGTGAAAAAATGATGGTTGCTCCATGAGGCATGGCCTACATGAAGGAGGGGGGGAGACATGGGGTTCCCAAGCCTCGCACTCTCTTCTCTCATACCTATATATATATATATGAGTGTTGAATGCTAAAATGACTAGATTTTTTGGTTCATTTTTGTTGTTTTTGAGGGCTAAATGGTTGATTTTTGATGGATTTTGAGTGATGACAGGTTATTTTGGAAGTGTTTGAGAATATTTTGAATGAGATTGATTATGTTTTGGAAGCTCATGATGATTTTCAGTAGAAATATGAGGCTCTGTGATGTTTTGATAAGTTCTGTTGAGGTTCTGATTGGTTCTGTTTAGCTTCTGTTTTGTTATGTTTTTCTTTTGTATGAAGCATGGATTGATGATTAATGGAAGTTGAGGTATTTTGCAAGCTCATTGAATGGTTTTTTTGATAGTTTGGAATGGTTTTATATGAGTTATGTGGTTTTGATGCTTTCTCTTGACCTTTTGTAACCTTCTGTTGAGCTTCTATAGAGAGTATGCTCCTACTCTATTCCCATTCTGTTCTGTTTTGTATGCTTTTGTAAGTATTCTATGGAATGTATGTGTGACTTTGAAAAAGTTTTCTAGCCTTGGAAAGAGGTGAATATAAGTTCAAAAGAGCTCAAGGAAGTGGAAGAAGCAGTTGTTGAAGACTCAAGTGAAGACTGGAGTGAAGTCATAGTAGTGAGTTGTGAAGAGTTATTGTGGTGGCTCTGGTGGCCTTTCATATCAGGCACACCTTTTGGAAAAGGCATCCATGACCAAAGAATGTTTATTATAAGTGATTATGGAGTATTGTAGTGAGGAGATGATGTACTATTGATTGAGAGAGAAAGAGAGAGCCAGAGATATCCAATTCTATGCCAAACAATGTATCTATCTATGAGAGATTGTAATAAAAAACTAAGAAGACAATGAAGATAAATACTATGTGATTATTTCCATTCAAAGTGGTGTTTCTCTTGTGTTCACTTTGTCTATCAATGAAAAATATGACGAAGATGAAGAGCAATATCAATTTTGTTGAAGTTAAAGCCGTGGGAGAATTGTTTATATGATGTTGCGTGAAGATTTCTTGCTAATGGTGTTCTTTTTCTTGTTGTGGTTCTCTAAAGAATGAAAAAAAAAACTTGTTGATGTTACAAGATAGATTTTATTGTAGTAGAAACTCTTTTTCCTTGGTGTCTCTCTTAGGGCTCCATGTTTTTGGTGCGCAGTCGGGGAAGCTTGCCATCAATAAGCATTACAAAAGGCTGAAAATGAGGGAAATGGCATTGCCAAGAAGATAAGAAATCAATGGATGTTTGCGAAGTTCCTTCTACCACTAAAGAATTGTAAATTATTATTTCCAAAGCCACTTTTCACAATAAGTTCATTCCACAATGACGGAAACATATTACCATTATGATGCATGCTCTATGTGGTGGACTATTTCCTCTTCCTCTTGAAGTAGCAGAAACTTGCATCTTGGTGGCAAATTGTTCGGGAATAAAGTGAAGTGTAGAAATAGTGAGAATGACCATCCATGAAAGATTTGGCATTCATTGAGAAGTTTTCAAACATCATCAAGTGGGAGATCGTGAAGAAGCTTCACGAGTTGTGGTCAGTGGAAGTTCATGAAAACAAGAAAGAAAGAAGTTGAAATTTGTTCGTAGATGCTCAACAGCAAAATACATGGGATGCTTGATGCACTGATAATCTCCTATTTGTCCAACTAGCAATCCACTGGAAGTTGGTAGATACAGTGTTCTTTACAACATACACTATTGAAACCATCAGAAGCTGGCATTATTATGATGATGGCATAACAACAATCCTCAGAAGAATGAGTTTTGATACCTTTAAAACAAAATATCTCCCCCTTTGTAGTGGTTTGAAGGCTGAATTCAGAGACGTAGAGAAGAAGGAAGTAGAAGAAATGTTGGCCAGAGGGTCCCATAGAGACTGAAGCTCCCTCTGCTTCTTTTCGGTTGAGTACATACCAACTGGTTGGACCCAACCCCCTAATAAATGACGCAATTAAGAGGTACGCACTAGAACGAGTCCAAAGGTACATGAGTAGAGAGAAGAAAAAAATCAAGGCCGAAAATGAGCTTGCAGCAAGAGAAGCCTCCTTCGACGCCCTAAAAACACTCTTTACAGAAGTCCCCATGGAGACTCAAGGTCCCTTTCCTAGTCAGATTCGTCTTGGAAATATTGATGGCTTGCCAACAAATGTAGTCCCATTGCCATTTTTTAAGAGAGAGTACAGTAAAGACCGTGATCTTCATGTAGCAGAGTTTATGGTAGCATGTGTGGATAGCAATGCTAAAATCCCTAAGTATTGGTTAATAATATTTCCTGCCACTTTCAAGGGTGTGGCATTTCAATGGTATGAGAGACAAGCAACATGAACTTCTGGCACATGGGATAACTTGGAGTTGGTCTTCCTCATTAAATTCAAGCGTGAAGGTTTTGAAGAGCGGATGCGAGAGAAGTTCATGAACCTAAGTTAGTAGTCCTCTCGAGAAAGAGTAGAAGCTTATGTCTCACGAATGGAATCCATCCTGAAGAGATGTACCAATCATCATTTGGATGAAGGCATCCAAAAAGGAGTGTTCCTCAGAGGCCTATAACTAGAAGTTCACAAGTTCATGGAATTGAGAAGACCAGTTAATCTGCAAGTTGCAGTGGAAGGTGCAAGATTGTGTGATGAAGTTGAAGCAAGGTTGTCAATGATCTCAGGAATAGGGGTCTTACCTCCTCCCATGCTAAGAATGGTATATCCACCAAATATAGTCCCACTGACAGTTCCCTACCCCTACCCCTAGATGCAAACAGTGCCATAGTATAATGCACCTAATCCACAGTGGACATAGACAATAATGCCTCAAATGATGGTTCAACCACAACAGCAGTGGTCTCAAACAGTTTCTCTAATGGCGACTCAACAACAATGGAATCCTACCCAATGGAATTAACAACCCCAAGTCTCAACAGGAGCTCTAAATCAGAACCAGAACAGAGGACCTCTTGGATCAACCCAACCAGTGTATGCAGTAATTACAAAAGCTTTCCGAAACCCTACCACAAGTGCTTCAAGAGGTGAAAATTTGAAGGACTACCTGTCCAATTCAGTGGCAAGTATTAAGAAAGAGCTTATGGATGTGATTACAGAGTAGCTACAGACGCTGAAGTTAAATACCGCCAATATATACACTCCTGCGGGAGGTGGAAGAGATGTGATGCGTTCTAATACATGGTGAGGAAAGTGTCATCAAGGAGGACATTTAGCCACTGAATGTACAAAAAAACCAACCATTCTTGGAGCCTTATGTTCATACTATTTGAGGAAGAACAATATAGAGGATATCTGCTCTCTGAAAGAGATGCACGAATGAAGAAAGAAAGATGAAGATGCAAGATTCAACTTGCTGGAATCCAAAATGATAACGTAGGACATTGGACCAAAGCCTAGGGATTTTGGTTCTAATTTTGGTCCAAGGAGATTTCCCTTTGAGAGTTACAGAGGACGATAGTCTAGCGGTGGCCAAAGATCAGAAGTGGAGTGTTACAGATGCGGAAAAAAGGGTCATATCTCACCAAATTGTCAAAACCCTAGAAGGTTTGTGGATTACAAGCCTTTATGCAGTCGATGCAAAGGAGTAGGCCACATTGCAAAGGACTGTCCAAGCCCAACTCCAGAGAAGAACAATGCTTGACTAATAACCAGTCCAAGGTCCAAGAGCCTGCCTCCAATTTGGTGGAATTGAAGGTTGTCGCGATCACATTGCTAAGAAGAAGGAACCACTTGTCTAGAAAGAAAATAATCCTCCTGTCAAAACAATGAAGTTCAGTCTTCCAACAGAAAACCAGAACAAAGCATAACATAACAATGCAGTACAGAGCACTATAGTGCCACAGAGTCACAGAGACAGTCCTAGAGACAGAACCAAAAGTCCATGAAATAGAGGATGCAGAAGTACCTCCTCATGAAGAAAAAGCGCATATGTTGCCGCTCCTAGAAGAAAAAGGGAAGATAAAAGTGGGTGTCATCCCATTTTCTAGTGGATTGGAAAAACCAGTGGATCCTATCAAAGAGTATGATTTGGTCAAAGACTTAGATACTTTTAAACCAAACTTAACATTTCGACAGTTGTTGATGTTATCCCCCAGCTGTCGAAAGAAATTCAAAAGCATACTGAATAGAATAAGCGGCTTAAGAATTGTTCCCTCTGTAGCGACCATGTCCAACAAAGCCTTAGAACCTGTAAAGGAAGTAGATGTGGCTAATGCCTTCCTGGATCCTGGAACCTTAGAGATTGGTGTATGGATTGAAGGGTACTTTATTGTGCACATGCATTGATTGATGGAGGCTCATTGGTAAACATAATGACAGATGTGACAATGAAGGATCTAGGATTGCAAGAAATGCAACCTACATAGTAGCTTATCAGATTGGCAGACTAGAGCAGAATCAAACCGTTGGGCATTCTCCCATATATAAAGATAACCCTCGCAAGAAGAGACTATTGGTTGACATATCTTGTGGTCAAGTCAAATTCCTACAGGACTTCATATCCTCTGATGTTGGGAAGACCTTGGCTTTTTGAAGCAAGAGCAAGGACGGATTTGTTCAAAGGGACCCTAACCCTAGGCAGAGGACCCAATAAAGTAGTATTGAAGTTGTATGGATCGCAAAAAGGCAATGGATCCACATCCATCGAAGTCGTAATAGACTCCTCCAATGAAGTAACAGGTGGTACATTAGGAGACGAAGAAGCTATCAAATAGATCTTTCCCAATAAAACAGAGGCGCAGTCCCTAACAATGGGCACTGTAAGCCAACTCCCAAAAGATGCAAAGTCCTTGTCAATGGGTGAATACTTCTTGCCTAGCCAAGACGACTTCTGAAATCACTACTGATAGTGAGATAGAAGCATGGGTGTATTGCTCTCCCAATTACATGGCCATAGGAGAGCCGCAGACAGAGGCAGAAGCAGAAGCAGAAGACAAAACAGAGGACCCGTTCGTCTCTTACAGAGCTTCTACAGCGGTAGAGTCATAGATTGAAGAGAACGATAATGCACCTGAAGAAGAAGATTATGAAAGCGAGATAGAAGAATCTATTCCATTCGAAGAAGGCATGGATGAAGAGGGAGTCGTAGAAGCCTTAGAAGCAGAAGACTTCATGTTGTTGGACAGAATGATGATGGTACCCTTTGGACTAGTAAATGGATCTTCCAATTTGCAAAGCCTTTATAAGAAATGAATTAAGAAGAATAGGCCGTCCTTCAGCAATGGCTCTTGTTGTCCAAAGTTACCCTTCCTTAAAAAAGATGATGACGATGCATCTTGCCAACAAACCCCAGCCCTGCAGCTAAAACAGAATGCATAAAGTTCCTGCTATGTGACATTCTTGGATGCATCTTCAAAAGATGAATTCTCGAGCAAAGAAGTAACTCATCCCCATTCTAAACCCGAAACCTCAATGATACCCTTTCAGCTTCCCAAAGAGCAAGCTAGGCCTCCATTAAAAGAGGACATTAGTTCTAGTGCATCATTAGAAGATGAAACCATTCCCTTGAAGGAGTCAAATCTTTACTTAGAGACCGCGGGACATTCATCCGTGAAGTGGAAGGTAAAAGGCAGTTAACCTTTGTGGATGCAGATGGCACTGAATGCCATTTGAAGGTGGGTAGTAGCTTGCCAGAAGGGGAGTTGTCAATCTTGTATAACTTATTGAAAGAGAATTTAGACATGTTTGCATAGTCCTATAAAGACCTAAAAGGAATTGATCCCACAATATGTTTGCATCACATTGACTTGGAGCCTGATGCTAAGCCAATACAACAATGACAAAGGCACATGAATCCAAATTACTCCACCTTGGTGAAAGCAGAGCTGCTGAAGCTTTTGGAAGTCGAGTTCATCTATCTAGTGGCTAATAGTGAATGGGTTTCACCCATCGTGGTCGTACCTAAGAAGAATGGGAAGCTTCACATATGTGTGGATTTCCACAAATTGAATTCCAAAACCAAGAAGGATCACTTTCCTATCCCTTTTACAGACCAACTGTTAGACACAATCAGGATATGAGCTTTACTCCTTGTTCCGATATTGTCTATTATCGACGTATTTCAAATTCTACATTGTCCGAGGGGTTTTTGTCGAAAGGTCAAATCCACAGGGAATCAGAGGTAGAAGGAAGTAGAGATAGGAGATGGAAGAGAAGATAAAGAATACACAAGAGGTAAACACAATAATGACAAAGCACAATGAACTGAATTAATATGTATTAAAAGAACCTGGAATCCTTGCACTACTCAAAACAAATCTCTAGGCATTAGATCTCCTGGAGCTTCTTCGTAGAACAAAATGTGCATCAAAATTACAGCTCCTTCTCTACTGCTTGGAACCCAAATCCGATGGCTCTGTTGGCTCTGAAAGGGGGGTAAAACCCCAAGACACTTGATCATGGATCTCCTAGATCGCTTCTTCTTCCTCTTCCAGTTCAAACTATAGTTTTCAACTTGTCAACAACGATCGCGACACGCACAATTTCACCAATCTGTCCCTTTTTATGAAAAATCTCATAACTGGCTGAAAAAGGCAGTTGCTTTTTGCATGCCATCCTAATCTAGAAGCTTTTTTAACTTTTTCAAAAATTTTCAATAAATAATATCAAAAATATGCTAAAATTATCCAAAAATCTACTCTTTTTGGATAATCCATGCAACTCGCACTAGTACTAATGACTTAGATCACATTAACTCTCTAGATCAATAAAGAAGTGAGATGATGATGCATTCCATGCTTTTTCACACTATATCTGCATAGCATCACGACATCCACCCCCTCTAAACCTGCACATCCTCTGGTATGTGCCAAAATCCTAGTTGTCACCGGATTTTGAGTCCTCCTCATCCTCTATAACCATATCCTTTGCTTCTTCATCTTCCATATCTTCATGGCTATCCCCTGTATCATGGCCACCATTTTCTTCCAATTCTAGCAACTCATAGGTAGTAGATTCTTGCCTCTTGAATAATTTGATTGTTTTCCTTGCTACTGAAAGTTTTATGGCTGTTCCATCCAGCTCATTTAATGCATAAGTAGCATTATCAAACACCTGTCTTACCACATAGGGTCCAAACTATCTTTTGGAAACTTTACGCATGGCACTATGCTGGTTGTCTAAATTGCTATCATAAACCAATACCAATCCCCATCTTCATGGTTCTTGGTCTCAATCTATGTCTTTTGTCAAACCGTTTCTTGTTATGTATCCTTGCTACCCTTAATTTTGCAACTGCTACCTCTATGTCTTCTGACTTCCTTTCCAGCTGTCTAATGTGCAAGGCCAACAACTCCTCTCGATTCAACTCCTTCTCCCAAGGTAGGACACTCCATGTGACTATCATATCTTCTATTGGCATGATAGGTTTTTGACCATACATCAATTCTGTAGGCATATATCCTGTAATGGCACTATGAGTTGTTCTGTCAGCCCACAAAGCATAAGGGAGCAATCGTGGCCACTCTTTTACCTTCTCTCCATATGCTTTTGTCAATGCCTTCACAATAGGTGGATGGCCTCTTTCAGTTTTGCCATTTCCTTTAGGGTTATAGGCTGAAGTTAAAGCAAGCTTTATCCCCAACCATGCAAAGAAATCATGAGCTTCATCTACATCCAACTCACCCCTATCTGCTGTAATTTTGCCCACACAGCCATACCTACAAAATATCTATTCTAAGAGAAAATTACACACAATATTTGTTGTCTTAGTACGTAAAGCTCTCCTTTCCACTTGATTAGTCAAGTCTTCACGAGCAAGCACAAGATACCTCATTTGCCAAAGACCTGTAGGCATTGTGACCAAATCCACCACCCACTTAAAATGAAGAGACAATGGATATGTGGGTTGCAATCCATCACGATGTCTCACAGATGAATACATTTGACATGTCATCCATTTTCCACAAAGTGAGCAACATCCTTATACATATCCTGCCACAAACAAAGTACCCCAAACACCTCTATGGCCAGTCCACAAGCTTTCATGAAATTCTTGCATAACATTTACTTGTGAAGCTCTGTTACCCAAAACTCGCAATAGCATACCCTGTTTCTATAAGTATCCATCTTTTAAGAAAAACCCATAGGCTTTCCTCTTGATCTTCTTAAACTCCTCATCTAACCATTCATCTCTCTTTGTTAATGTACTGAGGTATTGACCAATTCTCAGCCACTCTCTTGCATATTTGTCTTCTAGAAACACTTCTACACAAGATGCAAAACATCTAAAATGTCATTTCTTTGTTGTCCAAGCTTCTGTTAATGTTGTAGCAACACCTTGCATTGCTAAATTCACTCTTGTAACATCATTTTCAGCCGCAAGAAAGTCATCTTCTTCCTTCTCATCCATCATTCCATCTTCATTCTCATAGGGTGCTCGAGATAATATGTCTGCCATTGGGTTATCTCTTCTTGCAATATGCTAAAATTCAGGGTTCAAAGATTTAATGTATGCAATCCACCAGAGCATAGCAATGTCTGGGGTAGCACAACTAGTAATCATACCCAATACCGGTAAATAATCGGTCTCAATGACTACATGAGCACCCATAAAATACTCCTTATCATATTTAAGGGATGTCACAATTCCCCATAAGTCTCTTTTAACATGTGGATACCTTCTCTATTGTTCAATCAATACTTTAGCACCAAAGCGTATTGCATGTCTTTGCCCTTCCTCATCATCTTGCCCAATTGCCCATCCAATCCCGATTGGGCTTGTATCCACAGTAATAATGCTAGGCTTTCCATGTGAATAGTCAGCCTTTCTCAATGTAGGAACAGATTTTAAGAGTTGATTCAATTTCTTCATTGCTTTCTGATGCTTTCTTTCCCAATGAAATCTCTGACCTTTCCTCAGAAGTTGATATAGAGCATCAGCTACATGTGCAAAGTGAGGAATCCATATCAAATAGAACACACATGCACCCAAGAATCTACGCACCTCTGATACATTCATGCATACGTCTTGCATTCTATCAATCCCATCTATTTTTTTTGGTTATGGTCTTTTCCCATAGGGCCCACACATATGCCCAACAATCAAAACCTCTTCAACTCCAAAGACATACTTTTGTCCAAAAAGAGTTAAATGCACCTCTTCTAGACGTGTCAAAATCCTCTCTCAATCCACAATATGGTTTGCAACAAACTGTCTGCATCCATCTCTTTGTTCTTTTCATCCACTACACACCCTTTGATTGGAACATCATCCAAGAAGGGCATTGTCAATTGTGGTATAAAATCCCTGAGTACCCTATTCATAGCATTTGTCATGTGTGCCACTGAGTTTGTTGCACCCTGTGGGAGAGTACACATCCGTACTAAACCCAAGGGATTCTTCATGGTTGTGATATCCCTCCTTTCAATTGCAAGCTGAAACTAATCATACCCGGAGTAAAGATCACCTAAAGAATAGATCGCTCTACCTACAAAAGCCTCTGCAAATTCATCAACCACTGGACCTGCACCCACATGTCTTATGTACCTTTATTAACCGGTTGCATGTCTTGAATAAATCTCAAAGCCTCGTTATTTTTGGGCACAGTAAACCAATGATTTGAGTACGGGACTGAAGAGGGCTCCAAGATCTTCATGCAAATCTTTTCATTTAGCAAATCCATCAGCTTTGACAAGTAAGCTTTAGGCACTGGAATAGGCCTCAAGTTCCATGGTACATGTGGCACACTAAATATGACCATAAGAGAGACAACATTTGGATCCACACAACCTATTTCACTTGACTGAAATGCAAATGCCTTTCCATGCCTAGCCAACATCTGCATAAAATAGTGTTTCTTAGCAGGCAAAAGAAACCCTTCTGCACCAACTTTCAATTCCTGTAATATTTCAGATGTAAACTGATGACCTACATCTTTAGGATCTCATAAGCTTGCCTGCATTGACACTTTTTCATGTAAATCCTCACTCTCTAGTGGAAGTGGCAAAGCAATTCGTTTCATCTATTTGTCAACTGTCTTATACTTTGTCTCCACAAGGGCTTTAGCCCATTGTAATCCTTCTTGCTGAGCAAACAATACTATAACATCATACATGTCCAAAGAACATACTGACAACACTCTGTTTTTAGCCTCATTTTTTGCATGTGTAGTTGGTGAAATTTCAGCCATAGTGTCATTAATATTCAACCCATAAAAGATGCCTGAATTGCCTTCATTTTTAGCTAACAATTCCAATGCTCTTAGTTCCTTAGTAGCTCGTTTCATAGATATGTGTTTAGCCTTGCACATAGCTTCCATAGGCTTAAACCAACATGAACTGTTTGCTGTAAATTGAGAATAACCAATAGTAAATACATGCTTCATTCCATCAAGAGGCAAGTATATCCTCTGAACAACACTACTGTAGCCCCGCATTATAGCAGTGCTTAATGAAAATCCATGTCTTTGAATTCCCTTGCATTTGGAGCCAAAGGAAACTCTTGAAGCGTATTTTGATTTCTAGGATGATTAACACAAACAGTAAGAAATTGGATTGCTTTCTTCACATCCTTGCTTCTGACTCTTACATAAGCAGAACCATCATCAAGCACCTTTGTTTCCATATGCACTCCTGTAATATAGGGCTGTCCCAAAATCACTGCATATGAGGAATTATTTTGCACAAAGAAGTGTTGCTCTTCTTGTACATCACCAATTGTTGCTTTTACATTAGGATATGCAGCATAAAGGTCTCTCGAAGAATTATTTGCAGCCCTCATATGCCAACCATGATCAATGTCTACAAGCCATGCACCATTTTCAACTCGTAATGGCCGTACCTTGTGCAAAAAGTGGTTTTTGGGATATCTTCTTCCTTGATTCTGATCTGGTAATACCTTGATCTAAGATCAATCTTGGAGAAAATCTTCACTCCTTGTAGTCAATCAAGTAGTTCGTCGATCCTTGGAGTCGCATACTTATTCTTGATTGTTACCTAATTTAGCCCTCGATAATCGATGCAGAGACAAAGAATCCCATCCTTTTTTTTCTAAAATAACACCAGAGCTCTCCAAGGTGAGTTACTGGGTCTAATGTTCCCTGGATCTAAGAGTGTTTAAGTTGTTCCTTTAGTTTTATGGCTTCTGAAATGGACATTCAATATGATTGTTTTGCAATTGGTGCAGCTCCTAGTACTAGCTTGATTTCATGGCCGACTTCTCTTTGTGGTGGAAGTTTGGTTAATTCTTTAGAAAATGCGTCAACATATTCCCTAAGCCATGATGGTTCTTTGGCTTCTTTATCCTATTCAGTCTTATTTAATTTGATTAGGTATACATGTGAGCCTTTTTGTAAACATTTAGCGATTCGAGAAGCTTTCGCTAATTGAATCTTCAATTTTCTTACTTCTCCTTGTGTGGTCACTTGTTGTCCTACAAGATTCAAGAATGTGACTTAGCCCTTTTCACAATGAATATGAGTGTCATTGGAAATTAACCAATTGATTTCTAACATGCACTCATAGATTCCCAAGCTCATCACTCTAAATTTCATGTTGGTCTAATTGCCACCCAGATTAAACTCCACCTTACTTGTATGTTGTGTTGAGGAAGCTTCTTTTCCATCATCTAACTCAACTATCAGCCCAGATGCATGCATTGTGTCTATGCCTAGTTTTCTAGCACACCTTGGTGATGTGAATGAATGTGTGCTTCCATAATCAATCAAAATTTTAAAGGGTTTACCATTATAGGTTGATGGTGTTTAAATCACTGAGAATTGTTGATTTGGTCCCTTCTTGTTGAAAGAGGTGTGAATTCTCGCTCTCTCCATGTCGGTTTCCAAGGTGGGACCTTCATCATCTTCTACTTTCTTGAGGGTTATGCCGGCAACTCTTCCTCTAGCTATGGCTATCTACCGGCTCTGGTTGTTACGGAACTTGCTTTGGTGTTCATTTTGTCTGAATTTTGGGCATTGCCTTTGGATGTGGAAAGTGTCCTTATTACCACTAGCAAAGTTCTCCATCGCCAACGTCTTAGCCTTCTTGTTATTAGCAGATTAGAATTGACCTTGGGCTCTTTTTGCATAGCCCCTATTTATATTTCTATTTTGAAACTTATTATTCCAAGACTTATCGTTTCTTGGGTTGGACTGGAATTCCTGTACAATCGGTCTTGCTCTTATCAATGCATCTTGAAGGTCGGATGGACACATTGCTTCAAGCCGTGTGTTTAGGGAATCATCCAATCCGTGGCAAAACTTGGATACTTACTGCGCAATGTCCATAGATGGTGCATACTTGAGAAGTGTTACAAACTTCAAGTAATAGGCTTCCAGTGTCATTCTGAGTTGCTTTAGGCCAAAGAATTCATTCATCTTTTGTGTGCAATATGCTGGTGGAAGATATCGGCCTCACACTGCATCCTTTAATACGTCCCAACTAACAGATGCTTTGGAGATTCCTTCATCTTTACACCATTGTTTCCACCAAATTCGAGATTCTCGTGTTAGCTCTAACTTGCTGATCATTGCTTGATTAGCTGGGGTAATTCCAGCGGCAATGAAATAATCTTCCATGGACTCGACCCATATTTTTACTTCAACCTCGACATTTTTTCCTTGGCCATTAAAAAAAACAACTCATATTTCAAGCTACAATACCAAGTTTTTTATTTCTTTTCACTCTAACACCACTTGTAATGTACCCGCCTTTGATTACGTGATGGTTAGTAGTCGCCCAACATTTATTTACAGTTCGGGCTCTGAGACCAAACCCTAGGTAAGTCAACAAATCGGCCCTTCCTAGAGTTTCTTCCTAGCATTTGTTTTTGGGAAAACCACTCGATGTAACCGAGACCACCTTGCCATAGGACTGGATTCGTCGCAGGAATCCATCCACCCACTTCCCTCTATGGAAGTTCTTAGTTATCTAATTACCTACCACATTATGTGAAACATAAAAAAAAAAGCTTCATTAATTAAAATTCCTTTATGTACAGTTGTTCATTTACATAATTTACTCACGGACATACAATTAGAATAAACAAATGTGTTGATTATATTCCATAATGTGTGTTATCTCGCCCATACATGAGAAAATTATAATTTCACGTGTTGCCTCATTCGACACATCAGCATGTCACCAAGATCAAATCCACCTATAGCTAGCGTTTATAGGTGTCCCAAGTAGAGCTCGAGCCATATAGGGGACCAAGTATTTCCTAAGTATGAAAAAGGGATTTACTAGCCAGAGTCCCCCTTGCACCCTATCCGCCTCCTACTTAATACGATCCCTGATGGGAGACCTCTCGCCATTGCAGCTAGCGGTCCATGCTTCCACGGCGATAAAAACATCCCCGCTTGGTATGGGGATTTAGCACCTATCCTTGGGGGAGGTATAGGGCTCCTCAATTCTTATATGTTCCAATACTTAATTCAATCGAGATCTAATCTAGAAAATCACAAACAAGATTGATGCTTGCAAGCAATTATGACTTCAATCAATCATGCAACTTCAAGTGATGCTTAATTCTAGTAGCAATCGACACTTGAGTTTCACATAATAAAATCTTCCCCTTGGAATTTAACTAGGGGTATCTAGATTTTGGGGTCTTTAGCTTCCCAGTTCTTGTAACCAATTTTCTTGGCCTTAAGTCATTATTTCTTAAGAGACTTATATTATTTGAATAGAACTTTTTTAGAAAAACCCGTGGTATCGCGATTGGTAAAGGGTTGTTATCCGCGGCACGTGACTCCGTTAGTGACTCACATGCTTGCAACTCCAATTGTTGCTTCCACATTAGTAGGGTCATTCACAATTTCTACTTTTGAATTCTTTTTCTTCAAGGCCATGATAGAAATATGATTCGTAGAAGAAGAAGAAGAAGAAGAAGAAGAAAAAGAACACGACAGTAATACTGGTTGGCAAGGGTGTAAAATTCTCGATGATGATGATGATAGATATTGCAGGATTCAATGATGTCGGCCTCGTGGATGATTCTTCTTGCCTCGTGGAGAGCAATACTTCACTCTCTCTAGTAGACAGAATAGAGATGAGAGTAGAGGTATGATAGAATAGGAAAGAGTTATTTAGTGCCTTCTCTTCTCAGATCAGAGTGGAAGAGGATGAGAGATCTTCAATGTATCCCCTTCCTTGGGTTGAATGGAATGATGTCTCTTCATCTCATGGACTAGAGTCTCCTCCTTCTCAATCAGCGTCTCGTCCTCATCTCTTATCGCTCTCTCTAGTCATCCCCATGCCCTCAATTTATAGTTTTGCAAGGGGGTAGAAGAGAGAAGCTTGCTTTTTTAGTGATTTTCGATGACATCATCGATGACAAAGAGAGACCAATTTCTTTTAGCGCTTAGCTTTAAAGCTTATGTTCTTTTTCACTATTTTCGTTTTTTTCTTCCTTGCAGCTTGTTTGGATCATAACTTGTCATATGATCTCCAAATATAGTTGTTTGGGTAGTCAAAATGATCGGAACGTATCTAATTGGCAAACCTACGTGAGCATAATTATGAAAATCCATAAAAAATAGGTGAAAATGACGATTTTCGTAAATCACATTATTTTTATCCATCTTTTGTCGTAGAAAACTTATTCTCTTCAAAATAAGTCACAGTATATATTTGGATCCATTTGAAGTGGGAATTAAGTCATCTAAGCATGATACTAGAGATTTCAGACTATTCTAGTAAACCAGTCCTGCTTCCTGTAAATCTTGTAGAGATTCTGCATTTTTTAAATATGTGGACACACCCTAAAATAAACTAAGTAATGGAGACATTACACAAAACTGAAAAATTCTTACTTGAACAATCCCATGGGTCAATATTATAGATGCATCTTTCTTATTATGTGGGTGATTGATTATCTGTGCATTGAAAGAAGAAATTTGAGAAAAACTCAAAAAAATATAAAACTCAAAATGCAAAAACACAAAAGTCAAAACTCCAACTAATCTTACTTGAATAATTTGTGACACACTATTGTGGATTGAAAATACATTACGGTTATCATAGTTGTTGGGTTGTATGTGCATTGAAGGAAGAAAAGTGATCAAACTTCAAAAAAATACAAAACTCTCAATGCAAGAATAAAATTCACATTCATTGTTTTCATTATTTCTTTGGTTGTTGCTTGTTGCCATATGTTGTGTTGGTCGAAAGCTTTTGGCTCTAATCCTTTGATTTGCTCTCAATTGAGACCCCTAGTGTTGCACATTATACCCTTACCTCCACCAAATTCACTTCCACCACAAGTTGATTTCCACCAAAATATCACTTCCACCCTAGAATTCATCTCCACTAAGGTAATTTCCACCACAAATTAATTCACTTCCACCAAGAAATTCACTTTCACTAAATTCACTTCCACCACATTCACTTTCACTAAATTCCCTTCCACCCCTTATTCATTTTTACCACAAAATCACTTCTACCCTAGAACTCATCTCCACCAAGTTTGATTTCACCACAGATTCATTCACTTTCCCCACAAGCTCACTCATTTAAGGCCATGTACATGCCTAACACTACCACCCCCACTCACATACATCTTGTACCCTACTCCTTGCACTAACTTGCATGCTAGGACTACAAATTCATTCACTTTCCCCACAAGCTCACTCATTTAAGGCCATGTATATACCTAACACTACCACCCCCACTCACATACATCTTGTACCCTACTCCCACACTATACTCCTTGCACTAACTTGCATGCTAGGACTGCTAGTCATAACTTACGACTCACATACTAGCACTCGCATTTGCACACTAGGACTCATGCACTAGCACTCACACCACCTTTCCACTCGCATTAGTTCAATCCTACACAAAAGATTGCTCCCATACTAGGAGTTCACTTCCACCCTAGAAATTTATTTCCACTAAGATCATTACCATAAGTTGACTTTCACCAAGAAATTCACTTCCACCAAGTTCCTTTCCACATAAAATTTCACTCCACCCAGTTCACTTCCACATTAGATCACTTCCACCCTAGAAGTTTGCTTCCACTAAGATCACTTTTACCAAGGAATTCATTTCCACCCTAAATTTTACTTCCACCACTAAGGTCACTTCCACCTAGGGATTTAGTTTCACCAAATTCCTTTCCACACTAAAATTTCACTCCCACAACTTCACTCGCACACATGTCCAGAATATCCCATATTGTTTGCACTGTAATAAAGCATAAATGCCTTAGTCTAGGGTAGGCTAGGGCTATGTATAAAAGATGGAGATGTAATATGTGAAGGATCTGTTTGCCATTTTAAAGAATACATGATTTGAGGTTTCCTTTCCTCCCACCATCTAAGAGGGTGCATACTCTTAGCCACCAAGATCATGGGGTGCATACCATGTCCCACCTTGGCATGAGGTGAGTATTCATGTTGCAGCATTCATCTATGATTCTCAATCTTCCATGGCAATATAATGTCATGCCTAGCCACCTTGGCTATGGTTTCTTGGCACATATGGTGTATTTCTTATATTTCAAGCTATTTTTCTTATTTTGAGAATTATCTATTTTACATTGGTATCAGAGCAAGTATTGATCCATGTGGCAAGTCATTTTCATGGTGAATATAGTCACAGGCTTGGTACAGGGTAACTGGGAGGCCAAAACTTGGTCACAAGGTTTACAAAACTAAAACCGTGACTAGTGGAAATGTTCTATAGCAAGTCATGACCAAATTGGTGGATCTTGAAGGAGGCTTGAAGGAAAAATGGTGGGCTCAAGGCCATTTTAGCATGGCGTGGCCCATTTGAAAGCCATTTTGGAATCTTTTTGGACAAAAGATGGCCTACAATGACTAAAAGGAGGTAAAAGAAGAGTTTTTTTCTGAGAAGCAAACTTTCTCTCTCCTATTCTCAAACTTTCTTTCAAAATCCATGGCTTCTACTACTCTTATCTTCTCTCCATGATCTCTACTCTCCAATGGGACACCAGTGCTTGATTCTTCATGCCATAAGCTTTGTGTGGAGTAGTCATATGCCTTAGCTTGGGCAATTTTGATCTCAAAGTAACCAAGTATGTGTTTGCGTTGTTTGTGCCAGCAAACACACTCCGAGGCCTACGTGAAAAATGGGGAGCTATGGAGCTCCTATTAGCTATTGTTAAGCTCTACTATGTCAGAGACAAAGTCTTCTTCAATCTTCATCAAGAACTTGGACATTTTGGAGCTTCCCTTTCTCCTGCAAACCCTATGTATTCATAGTTCAGGATAGCATAATAAATCTGAAATTTTATTCTTCAAATCATGGGGGTTTTTGCTCCATTCCACTCCCTAAGGTCTCTACCTACTTCCTTTGACCAAGATTGAAGGTTCTTTGTACTTGAAGCTTGATTTGAGCTTGGATATGGTGATGGTAAATCCTAGCCATGGTTGACAATGGACAGCATGAAGATTCATTTAATTTCTTGAAGATTTGACTTCTTTTTTATACCTTTTAGCTCCCAAAGGTCAGGGAAACATCTACAATGTGGACTACATTGAGGATTTCAAGCAAGATTGGAGCATCCTCATCTCTTGATTTAGGGCAAACAGGGCAACCACTTGATTCTTTCAATTTTTTGGTCTTTGAAGATTGGAATCATGGGGCTTTTGGCTCTTGATACTTCGTAAAGCCTCTAGGCATTGGATTCTGCCAAAATTTGAAGGTCTTGCTTCAACATTGCAAGAATGGAGCTTGATTTTCATATTGCAAGTATAAGGACATCATATGCAAGTTCAAGTGCTTCAATGGGAGAGATCTTTTTCAAGATTTGAAGTCTTCTACTCTCTTGGAAGGTTCATCATTGATTCCCCTTCAATTTTCAATCACATTTGGAGCTCATGAGGATCATTTCCATCAAGCTTATGGTAATGGAAGCTTTCTTGGAGAAGAATTGGAGTCTATGAGTTGAATATTCATCCTAGGAATTACAATGTGAAGGTGTTCTTGGCTACCTCAAGCTAGAGATCAAGCTTTTCAAGTCTAATAGGGTTGTTGGAGCTTCCACGATCATCTACCTTCAACAATGAAAGGGGTACTTCTACATTTTACTCTTAATTCCCATTAAATTCAATTGCTAAAGCCATCCATTTGTTGAAAAAGGGAGAATTAAGATTAATCCTATTTTGAAATTGACAACTAAGTGCATATAGACCCAACTTAGGGCTGAATGTGGCTATGCTAAATTTTCTTCATCCTACTCACTTAAAATCAGTAGCCAATTGATGCTAATCTTTCTCATTTGCTGGAATTTTATACCTAACCCTGACTTTGGTTGCTTGAATGTGATTGAATGCGATATGGCTAAAAGTAAAAATCAAGTGGTAAGTGAAATTCATTGTATGCAGTGACTCACTGCAAGAAAGGGAAATACCTATCCCTATCCTTTTCCAATTTATCAATTTTCCTACCACCACTTGCATATCATTAAAGGGATGAAAGAATTCTTCTCAACCTATTGCATATCATCACTGTTTGCTTCGCCTTAGCATGTACCTTGCCATGTCAATACCCACGAGGAAAAGCGAATGCCAAGTGAGTTAGGAAGACAATAGTGAGGTGACCCTTCCTTCCCGATTATGACCCTAACGGGGGTGCACAACTCGGCACAGGGGGAACTTTGCCCACCTCCCATAGTCTCGGAGCCCACACAAATTTTAAGTTTAGGTGTAGGTGTAGGTACATCTCTTGAACAAAGAATTGACAATGGTATTTCAGTAAGATTAGTGATTCCCAGATGTTACAAACATTCAGCAAGCATGAGAATATGGTCATTTAGCTCTCTTAGTTACTACAGGTGACAGGGTAATTACATATCATTTCCAATAGTTACCAATCAATTACATGTGTTTCTTGGATACCTATAGGTGCCCTACATTTCATCACATGTGTACTAAGTGTAAAACAATTCAGGGTAAAACAAGGCATTCACAAGGTATTTATAGGGTGTATGAATTCACAAGACAAGTAGACAATTTGTGCTACAGAAATTTCTGTCATGATCCAATTTGAGAGCTTGATATCTTGATTCGAGGAGGGGAAGTCAACTTCAATTTGAACTAAAAAATTTAGTAATCAGACATTGGGAGCAAAAGTTATAACAGTTTTTTTCTAACATCTGGTATAGTGAGACTCCACTGAGATAGGCTAATAGGGTGCATCGTTTGAGGTCATCACACCTATTACCCTTCTTTCAAGCTAAGATCTTAACAAATTTGGAATATCCCCACTATATGAGATTCCTTTGGGTCAATAAATGATTGGGATTGGTGCAATATTAAGCAAAATATTATCTATTTACTTTAGAATTGTCATCTTTGACAACAACTATCCCTAATGGCCAAAAACAAAAGGAAAGACCAAGTGATGGAAACCATTGAAGAGGATATCAGAGAGTATGTCAACAATCAAAATAACACCAATGAAGCCGGTAATCAAGACCAACAAGACGAAGGTGTTAGTGTTGGTAATCATAATGTACGACTTGGTAATGATGAGAATCAATTGTTTCATGAACCTTTTGAAGACTCCGCACTTTCAAAAGAGCTATGTATGCTGAATATTGGGATGCATGACACTTATGAATAACTCTCTAGTTCATTGGGAAAGATGGAGAAAACATCCAATGAAGTGAATAAGAGTCTTCAATAGTTGGTCAAGTTTGTGCAGAGAGTGGATTTGAAAATGCAGTAGCAAAGTCTATGAAAAGTGGATTTGAAGATGTATTAGCAGCCATCAAAAAATTGAAAACCCAAACCACACCTTCTATGCCAAATGTACCCACTTCTCATATTGGAAATACTTCAACCCAGCCAACTAATATGAAAGGAAAATGGATTGATCAGCCAATAATGTCAACCTTTGAGAAAGGAGAGCCGTCAACATTAAAGAGTGTCTGTTATCAGCCACAACACTGATACCATCGAAGCATCATTCCCGTCCACAATTCAATTCAAGATATGATGCCGCTTATGAAGAGGAGGACTTAAGCGAAGAGAATGAAGAGTTTCATGGATGTAACCCGTTCTTCAAATCCTTTCCTTCCCAATCTACTATCAAGCAAAAAGAATATGAGATGCATGATAAGAATGGAAGATTTGAGGAAAGAAGGTCATTCCATGATATCACTAACAAAGAGAACTCATTTTATCGTCAACCCACTAGTGGAAAACCCCATGCTTTTGGATTGGGTCAACCAAATCAAGGTGATAATGCTTCTAGACCAAATTCTTTTGGAAGAGGTTCAATGTATAGAGAGTCTTGGAGACAATCATCCTTTGGACAACACTCTAGCAATTTTTAGACAACCTCTAATGAGAGGGAGTACAAAGAGAATATCACCATTTCCATCTTCAAGGGGGATAATGCTTCTCCAACAGAGTGGGAAGAATGGATGAATAAATTAGAGATGTACTTCACACTTTTTCCTTGCCATGATGAAGCTAAGATCTATTTTGCAACACTCCATCGTAAGGGCTACGCACGTATATGGTGGAGATACATGTAAAGGGTTGGTCACACTTTTGTTTCTTGGGAGGATTTTAAGAGGGAAATGTTAGATGTATTTGTCTCTCCAATGGAAAAAGAGAGATTGCAAAGAAGATGGTATGGTCTTCTACAATGGGGCATGCTCGTTCGTAACTACTTCAATATGTTCCTCAATCTCTCCATGTACATTGAAGGAATTGATGATTCAACAAAATTAAACAAATACATATTTAGTCTAGATCCAACCCTTTCTTCGAAATTAGGTGCAATGCAGCCCAAAAGCATTCATGATGCTAATTAATATGGTGAAAGGTATGGGCAAAAATATAGAAATGATTCAATGGGTATTCAACCTAAAAGTGCAGGGTATTCCTCACCAAATCAATCTTCTAAGTTTGGAGCTCATTTCAGTCAACCAAGGGATGTTCGTAGACAAGATAGCAAGGGAATTAATACCTACAACAATAATTACAGCAAGGTGCCTATTTGTCCAATGGTTTATGGGTCAAAACCAAGTGTTGGTGGTGGTTCTAGACCAATGGTTGAAGCAAAACAAAACTTTACAAGGGCTGAAAATGCACAAAAGGGATCTCAAAACAACACTTAGAGCAAAGTCCTTTCTTCTAATGATCAAATTAGGGATATGCAGGCCAAAGGTTTATGTTTTAAGTGCAGAGAAAAGTGGACACAAGACCATAGGCTAAAGTGTAAATCCAAAAATAGCAAGCTCAATTTTGTCATCATTGATGAGCCGGATGTAGGTGAAAATGAAGAGAGAAATGTGTTTCATGTGGATGCAAACCCTATGGTTGAAGACATGCATGATGAGGATGATGGAACTAATGATGAGTCCTATGATATTGTGGACTAGTTATAAGGGAGAAAATACCCTTAGACTTGAAGGGATTATTAATGGAAAAGTGGTTCATAGACATGGGCAGCACCATAGCTTCATAAATACCAAATCTTTGCATGGGTTGAAATTTCTTCCTCAACAAATGCAAGTGCCATTGACGATCCAAGTTGCCAATGGAGCTTATGAATCAAGCAATGAAGTGTGCCTACATACTCCTATCACCTTATCTCCTTCATGTACCATACAAGTGGACTTGATTACTTTGGAAATGGGACTTATAGATGTTGTCATTGGCTGGATACTATATGTTTTCCTCTATGTTTCTATATATCGCACATGGAAATCAACCACTTCTAGCTCAATATACGGCCAATTTTGTATTATAGCCTGTTTTGGACAACTTACAGTAGTTTGTTCTATGTGCATGGTTATTCTTCATCAAATTCTTTGCTCTTCATCAACCTAGAGCTTTATTTCAGTATGATTCCAAATGCTTCAAGCTATCCTTGTAATCATCCTTGTAATTTGTTCCTATTTTAGCTTTGAGGACAAAGCTCTTTTGGGCTAGGATGGCTTGTAATAAAGCATAAACGCCTTAGTCTAGGGTAGGCGAGGGTTAATATAAAAGGTGGAGATGTAACATGTGAAGGATCCTTGGCCATTTTGAAGAATACATGATTTGAGGTTTCCTTCCTCCCACCATCTAAGAGGGTGCATACTCTTGGCCACCAAGATCATGGGGTGCATACCATGTCCCATCTTGGCATGAGGTGAGAATTAATGTTGCAGCATTCATCTATGATTCTTAGCCTTCCATGGCAATATAATTTCATGCCTAGCCACTTTGGCTATGGTTTCTTGGCACATATAGTGTATTTCTTGTATTTCCAATTATTTTGTTTGCTGTGAGAATTAGCTATTTTACATGCACTTGCATTTGCAGCCCTTGTCCTACCTACTCTAGACCATCTACAACCTCACTGCTCCTTGCTCTATGCTTTGGCAAGTCATTGGCCACCATTTGGGCATTATTCTAGCATTGAAAGCCTAGTTTTGAGTGCCATTTCAACTACATATGCTCAACCATTGGTTGTGTAAACACTGAACAGGGTGTGTCTAGTATAATACATTGTGGATAGCATGTATTCAAATGGCTATGGTTCATGTAATGCTTATGGAGCAAGTTTCTAACTTTGAGATATCATGTTGATGCTTGGGAAAAATTCTTGGATTGATTAGAGATAGAACAACTCAACATTTGAAGGGCTTATTACTATAGCAAATTTTGGAAAACAAGCATTTACAGTGAATATCTACGTGTTAATTGCTCACCTATTATTTAGGTATGCTACATGGTTATGTTGATTCTTGGCATTGTTGTTTATGCATGGATATGGTTATGTTGAGCTCTACATCTTGGAATTGAGCTCGATTGATTGTGTTTGGCAATGGCTATTTGCTTCAGTGATTTCGCCTTGTATGCTTGAAGACTTATTGAAGGTTTATGCTCTCGGATGTATACATGATGTACATTGGGCTCCCCCAGATGCTATGAGCTCTATGCATTGAGCTTCCTTTACCTAATTTGCACATTCAGAATTTTTTCAGTGGGAAATTGGTATTTTTTATACAAAGCTTGGTTCATTTGACCCAGTGGGAGACTCTCTTGTACTCTCTTGGTTTATTCATAAACTATCACTATAGAGATTTATGACTATGGGCTAATTTGCCTTTGATTTGGACACCTTGCACCACTTATTATCAATGGGTTGTCACAAATGGATACATGCTTTGCATGCATTGTGATATGCATCTATGTACCTGACACCTTCGATGTTTTGACAGCCTTTGGTACTTGTTGGTTTATGCTCTAACTTTATACTACTAGTTGCACTATACATCTCAGTTGCTATGCATATCTTCCCTAGTAGTGGGTGCTCATTCTTTTGCATGTTTGCCTACAGCTACATGTTGGTTTACTAAAATTTTATGGATAGCCGTGCTGAAAATCAATTTTGAGTAGTTTCTTTGAGAACAAACACTTATATTCAGTACTTTAGTGCTTCCTACTTGTGGACAGTAGTGTATTGGCTCAATCTTTCTCCTGTAATACTCTTTTTGGCTTGGTTGCAGGGTGAATTTGCTATTATTATAGTAGTGTCCACTCTCTTTGTTTGGCAGACATAATGGCATGTGCTTCTAAAGGTCAACATTGAATGACTTAGATTTAGCAAGTATTGGCGCAAAAGAAGCAAGTTAAGCCATTGAAATTAGAGAGCATAAAGCTAGAACTTTATGATCTAGAGGAATGGAAAGAGCTTGATGAGATATGTAAGTCTACAATCATTTTGTCAATCAAAGCAGGTATACTTCAATGTCATTGAGACTCAGGGTGGTGCTTATACATTATAGAAAAAGATTTATGATCTCTATTTGAGACTCTTGCAACTCAACTATATTAGCTTAAGAGACTCATGGACCTTTGCATGAAGGAAGGGACATCTATGTCTTCTCATTTAAATGAGTTTCATTCCATTTTCACTTAGCTTACTTTATAGGGTCTTAAATTTGAGGACAATGCTAAGTCACTTTTCTTGCTTGTCATACTGCTTGACTCTTGGGATATGTTTTGCACTACTATGAGTGCAAAACCTCCTAAAGATGGCTTTCAGCTCAAGGAGGTGGCTTTTAGCTCATGAATGTAGAAAGTGCTTTGCTTAAAGAGAAAGTAAACAAAATGAATGTTGATGCAACCCATACTTCTCACACACTTACAGTGAGAGGTATACAAGGTGCTAATACAAATAATAATCATGTAGAGACTGATGGCCCAATAGGGGAAAGTCTACTAGGCAATCATTGAGTAAGTCCCATAGTCCCATGGTACTTGCTAACATTGGATGATAATGATGATTGTGTTGATGATCTCAGCAATGGATGTGGCATGGCAAATGTGTGTGGTTGGTGGAGGAGATGGATGATGTTGGCCAATGTGGAGAATGCATGGAGTGGTAGTAGATCATGATGATGACAATAGGTAAGCTTTGTTTTTAATTTTAAATGTTAAATCTTTCTTCTAAGGTTTTAACTTTTTTAGCTATTTTTCTTATGCGAGCATTTGAAAGATAAAAATCTAGGGTCCTAGTTCACTCACAAGGTGATGAGAGAGAGGAATAAAGTTCTTATGCACAAAACCCAAGAGATATCACTTCCTTATCTCGAAAAAATTTAGGGTATTGTTCACATAGTGCATTTTCATCAATCCAAGTGGCATCCTCATTAGGATAATCCTTCCACTGGATGAGATATTCTCTAAGGGTTCTGCTTCTCAAGATCCTTTCTCTTACTCTAAGTACTCTATCAAGCTAGAGCTCAAGGACTCCATGGCTCAGTATTATAACTTGTTGATCATTAAGGATATCATCACGATTTGCTACATAGGCTTTCAATAAGCTAACATGGAATACATTATGAACCTCCAAGTATTCAAGGAGTTGAAGCTTGTACGCATTTGACCCTAAACACTTATGAATCTTGTAGGGTCCACAATATCTTAGACTCGTTTCTTAAACACCACATGTAACAATCTACATTAAAGTGGCTTTTAGGGCATGATGTTTGTGGTCCATCAAGAGTCAATCCTAAGTAATGCTACCCATCACTCCTTGGAATGACATGGGGTCGATTGCTTAGATTCTCCTAATTCCACATCACAATGGAAGTATTCTAGCTAAACCCACTAGGATTGACCTAAATCCAAGTCCCTAATTCAAGTGGGGATCACCTAGAGACTTGCTAGCATCACACTTCAAGTGTCCGCTTTGAACAATATCACCCAAACCAAAGCAAACTTGTGTCGCACTTGGTTCAAAGAGAGTGAGAAATGAGGGGGAGTTCAACATATCAACCCCTCTGCCCATATGGCATAGTCTCACTTTGGTCCTCTAAAGGATACAAACTCAGGGTTCTTATTCAATTTCTACTTGGTCAACCTAATTTCCTAGCTAGGACAACTCTTGAAAGAAGCTCTCAACTAACTAGAACCACCCTCTTCCATAGGAAAAACCCATCAAGGATCACATCCTCTTGCTTCCCTCAATGTGTATTATTAGTTATCTAATTACCCACCACATTTATATTTGAACACTCAAAATTAACTTCTTTAATTAATTGTCCTTTTATAGCATAGCATTTGTTCATGTAACTTAGGGCATAATACAAAAACAAGATCAAATAACTATTGGCAAACAACTCCTATATTACTTTGAGGGTCTCTTATTACAGTTTCCCTTCCATCCATGCAGAAGTAACATCAACCCAAAGGTTTGGCATCCTCCAAGATTCGCCCTGTAACAACTTCTTTAATTAATTGGCCTTTAATAGCATAGCATTTATTCATGTAACTTAGGTCATAATATGAAAACAAGATCAAACAACTATTGACAAAAAACTCCTATATTACTTTGAGGGTCTCTTATTATAGTTTCCCTTCCGTCCATATAGAAGTAACATCAAAGGTTTGGCATCCTCCAAGATTTCGCCATGTGCCAACTAGTATGAGGGCCCTGATGAGAGAGACCATTCTAGGTCATGTAGGGATTAGGCCATTCCTAGAAGGTAAGGACTTTACTAGCCAAAGCCTCCCTGACACACTTAACTCCTCCTATCTCATTGGCTTCCCACAGAGTAACCTCTCACAATGAGGTTGGTCTGAGCTTTCCGAAGTGGTGATTCCAACCCCCTTGGAATAGGGTCCCTACAACTAGCATTGGGGGAGGCCTAGAGCGTTCTTTCTTTCATTTAACTTGATTTTGATTAAATTTAGTCAGAATCCTAACTTACATCACAAGAATCTCTTTTTTGATACATCAGTAGATCATGACATGCACATTAAAAATCTCATTTAGCATTTATTCAAAGTTTATTTACCCTAGAAGGAAATCTTTAAACAATCTTGGGTTGCTCTTGCCCTTGGGTTTTCCAAAGGTTTTGTCCATGAACTAGCTTTAGAGTACTTATCACTATTGTAAGTCATTAATCCCGTTAGGATATCTACCCAAGTTTGAGCTTTGACTACGATTGGTTCTCCTAGGATAGATAGTCCCTTCTACCATTGTAGCAGATTTACATGATCAATGCCAAATAGCAATCCACCTGAATATTCATATTGTAGCCTACAAATTCCTGAATGAAGAAATAACCACAGACTACATATAATTTTTAGGACTTCTAGATAGACATGAAGTATTCATCATAAGCAACTATCTTGAAAATTGTAGATCACAAGTTTCTTGAACAAAGGAACAACCATAGATGGCATGTAATTTTTAGGACTTCCGTTTAGACATAAGACATATGTCATAATCAACTACAAGAACACCCTGTCTTGGATGTAACAAATCATAGTTTTCTTGAATGAAAAAACTTGAGTATACAACATCAGATTTTTAAGATTACCACATAGATAGGTAGTATATATCCTAATTAACTACAAGAACACACTATCTTGCATATTACAAGTCACATGTTTCCTAAATGAAGA